>NC_087204.1:101552598-101562598 GCF_015104395.2 Macrobrachium nipponense
TTCAAAGGAGTAAAAAAAGAAAAAAAAAAGAAAACTCTCTCATGAACCAGGAGTTTGAGACCCAGTTTCACTTTAGGACAAGTGAAAAGGAGTTTTTATCTTTTTTTTTTTGGGGGGGGGTGGGGGGGGGATATTTTCATGGTCGTTTGTTAATGAAAACTTCCTTGTTCGAGTAGTTGCCTGACAGTCCCTCCCAGAAGAGAAGAGAGAGGAGTGATAGACGAAGAGAGCAGAAGGAGAGCGAAAAGATAGAGAGAGACAAAGGATCAGAAGGATGAGAGAGAGAGAGAAATGTTTCCCTTGATCAGAAGGATGAGTGTGTTACAAGGAGTTACGAGGATTAGGATGTCTCAAAGACTTGTTAGTCCATCCGAGGAGACGTCGTGTGCTCACTTATCTCTCGGGAGAGAGAGAGAGAGAGAGAGAGAGAGAGAGAGAGAGAGAGAATAAGTTTCCCTTGATCAGAAGGATGAGAGAGTTACAAGGAGTTACGAGGATTAGGATGTCTCAAAGACTTGTTAGTCCATACGTGGAGACATCGTGTGCTCACTTATCTCTAAAGAGAGAGAGAGAGAGAGAGAGAGAATGAACAACTGTACATCTCGTAGGATAATCTCCTTTCATTATATTGTACCTGAACGCGGCAACATTTTGCGAGTAAAAAAAAAAAAAGAACTTCAATAATAACGATCTAGTAAACTTCCCTCCACAAAATTATCTGAAATGAATCATCAGCGAAGAAAATAAATCAACTTCCAATTCACATTACAAAATACTTTTTAGAGAATTTTGTGGAAACGTTTAATAATAAAATGATATTTTCAACCGTCAACACAGACAGTTATGACGACCATATGTGGTCGATACCAATCGTCTCTTTGCCCACTGGGACAGACCGATATCACGGGCAATGCATCGGATTCCAATATCTCTCTCTCTCTCTCTCTCTCTCTCTCTCTCTCTCTCAGATGATACCCAGGTATATCCATAATTGCTTGTTTGAAATACCATAACAACAAAAAAATGGTTACAGCAGTCCTATTAGATCTCTCTCTCTCTCTCTCTCTCTCTCTCTCTCTCTCTCTCTCTCTCTCTCTCCTCTCAGTTGATACCCCAGGCATATCCATAATTGCTTGTTTGAAATACCATAAGAAACAAAGATGCAGCAGTCCTATTAGATCTCCTCTCTCTCTCTCTCTCTCTCTCTCTCTCTCTCTCTCTCTCTCCCAGATGATACCCAGGCATATCCATAATTGCTTGTTTGAAATACCATAACAAAAAAAAAAGGTTGCAGCAGTCCTATTAGATCTCTCTCTCTCTCTTTCCATTTCATATTACTCTTGTGTAGTATATGAATCTCTCTCTCTCTCTCTCTCTCTCCCTCTCTTTTTTCCACTTCATATTAATCCTGTGTAGTAATTCAATCTCTCTCTCTCTCTCTCTCTCTCTCTCTCCCTCGGATGGATTAACAAGTCTTTGAGACATCCCAATCCTTGCAACTCCTTGTAACTCTCTCTCTCTCTCTCTCTCTCTCTCCTCGGATGGATTAACAAGTCTTTGAGACATCCTAATCCTTGCAACTCCTTGTAACTCTCTCTCTCTCTCTCTCTCTCTCTCTCTCTCTCTCTCTCATGAATATCCTTTGCAAATAATTCTCATCACCTGGTCTGATATGATCTTACGAGCAAAGATGCTGGTGCAGTCCTGTAAGTCTCTCTCTCTCTCTCTCTCTCTCTCTCTCTCTCTCTCTCTCTCTCTCTCTCTCTCTCTCTCTCTCTCTTGAAACAGCTCGCGCAGAAACACTAATTAACCTTTTCTACCCAAGGCCATCTTACCTCAGTGCAGGTATTTGCAGTTGCTTACGAAAATATAACCAAATTTTCTCTGGGAACAAAAATTTCTTGACAAAGCAAATACAAGTTTTGCTCGCCTGAGGACTGCTGGCCCTCTCTCTCTCTCTCTCTCTCTCTCTCTCTCTCTCTCTCTCTCTCTCTCTCTCTCAAGAAACCTAAGTTGTACCAACCGATAGGTCTATGTTCGTTTAGATAAATCCTGATATTATTTTTCCTGTACTTTATTTATTCTTCATATAGCATGTATCCTTAATTGATGTACGTACGAACACATACTACCTGGTATTAATTTGAGAGAGAGAGAGAGAGAGAGAGAGAGGAGAGAGAGAGAGCATTCTGTTGCTGCTATATCTTTCACAGCTTGTCTCAATAATCATAAAGCGATGCAATTTAACCTAAACATAATATTGTTGAAATGGGGGCCCCTCCCCCTATGAATACAATCCCCCTTCCTCATCCCCCTCCCTAAGAATACCAATCAGTCAATTAGAATTAACAAACTCACTTTGAAATAAAATAAAAAATTCATCTACGTAATTATTTACCAAAGATAAATTTGTAATCAATTATCCAATCACATTTAAACGTCTTGACAAATCCAATGACAGGTATTGGGACTCATGCCTATTCCAAAATGTCTACTACCCCTTCCCACCACCCAACACCTCCCCCACTCCTGGATCCTCCAGAGAGCAAGGACGCCACTGTAATTCCAGGTGCCAGCTGTCCTAATTAGAATTTGCTAATGGCTAAAATGATCCCCAAATTATTCTAATTAGTTATGCCAAATACCCGACTAGCCGAACGCGACCGCAATCTCTGGGGGCATGAATATGCATATGTCTTTGTGGATAACTGGGGCTGATTATTATGACTCCTCGTATCGAACGCGTCTCGACTTCCCGTTTTCTTCAAGTATGAGGCAACGGGGTGTGTATATCGTATTCCCGTTTTCAGTGAGAAGAAAACGCTGACTAGTCAGATTTATTAATATACGATAATACAGGGTGTCCATAAAGTCCCAGTACCATTACAAGTATTTATTGCTCAGAAACCATATAACAGAGTAATGCAGTTTTTTGTAGAATGTTCTACATTTCCTCAGGTTTACATTCAGAGCACTTCATTCTGCTAAAAAACTGCATTACTCTATGTTATATGGTTTCTGAGCAATAAATACTTATAATGGTACTGGGACTTTATGGACACCCTGTAATTCCTATATTCGCCAATACTTATCTAGATTTACGATTTTATTTATAGAACAGGAATAACGTAAATAAACTTACCTTCATTGTGAATGAACATTATATATTCTAACGTTTCAATTCATATATTCTCACAAGCGTAAACAAATATACCACAACGAACGTAAAAAAATGCACGATATGAGAATCTGAACATATGTAGTCACCCACGATCTTTTATTTAGTTCCAAAGAACGTCCTGGAGGTCCCTTGGGGACCAAAACGCCACAAAGAACGAAAAGACAAAGACAGAATATTTGATTGTTAGTAGTAACTAACCATCTTTCATTTCGTTCCAAACAACGTCCTAAAAATCCCTAGCAAAACCATCGCAGTACAAGGAACGTAAAGACAAAAAAAAAAAAATAATAGATTCTGAACATATGTAGTCACTCACCAATCCTTTTATTTCAGTTTTAAGAACGTAAAAAAATAGAATCTGAACGTAAGCAGTTAACCAACATCTTTTAAATTCCCTGGCAAACAGACACAGCACAACGAACGTTAAAAATGCGGAATAAGAGAATCTCTGAATGTAAGTAGTCACCCACCATCTATCTTATTTAGTTCCAAAGAACGTCTCACGGAGGAACGTAAAGACAAAAAAGATGAGAGAGAGAAACTGAACGTTCGTAGTAACCCACCATCTTTTAGAATTCTTCCAGAATAACGTCCCAATAAGAATCCTTGGAAACAAAACATAAACAAAACAGGAAAATGGCAACAGGACAGTAGTATGTGGTACTCACGTCATAAAGCAACTCCTTGGAGTGCCGAGGTCCCTCCGGAAGACTCTGGCGTCTGGTTGGTGAAGAAGTAGAAGAAGAAGAAGTGGGCGGAGCCATCTTCTTCTCTCCTTGTTGTTGTTGATGTTGTTGTTGTAGGTGAGGGGAATACCCCATGGGAAGACCACTGCTACCAGCAGGAACCTTGACACCCATCCCTACTCCTCCTGCTTGTCCCTGGACTGCTGCAGTCTGCTGAGACTTGCTGCTGCTATTGCTACTGACGGAGGCGTTGCTGGTGGTGTTGATGTTGGCGTCCAAGGAACGAGGCTGGGAGTAGAAGGGGCTCAGGTGTATGGCTCTACCTGCCCAGGAGGGACTTGGGGTTGAGATGCTGCCAGTGCCCCTTGGTTTGCATAGGCATTCCTGCAGATGAAGATTCATTATATCTTTAATTATTTAAATGATGTGGTTTTATTCACCATTTTCCATAAATACTATGGGACAGGTGACCCTATCATGATGAAACTGCGTCTGATTTTTAAGTCTGTTTAATTGACTTAAATGTAATTGCATTTTGAGAAAAATGCTTATTCAAATATTTAATTTTCATTCATTACTGTTAATTAATATTTGAACATAGGCAACCCCATTGAAGATTAAATTAATCTGAAATTTAGAATTCCCTTTAGCTGACTTGTAAGAAAGTTATTATGAGTTCTAAAGAATGTAATCATATTTACCTAGGTTACTTAGACAAAAATGTATACAGGCTGTTCATGATGAATACATTAGTGCCATAAGGTCTGCAGGAGGCCTTTAGAAGGCCTGTTTTATCAAGCGCTAATTACAGAAGCTAATATTGAAATATAAAAAAAAAGCTCCCTTAATTGCCAATTCTATGTAGTTCCCCTCACGAGGGGCATTAAACAGAAACACTTTTAAAAAGACATATAAAGCAGCTTTTCCATGACATACCCACACTTCAAAAATGCCCCAACCACTGGCCACAAGCTGCAGAAGGTCAAAGGTCAACGAACCTACTCAGAAAATCATGAAAATAATAAAGAACTTTTAAACAACGAAATTTCTTACCTGGTGCTGCTCTGAAGACTTTCCGCTGTACACACCCCCGACACCCCGGCCTGTGATAGGCCGCATGTCAGCTACTGACGGCACCTCCAAGCGGTCGCTGATTGGCTGGTGGTCGTGTGACGTCACCTGCAAGCGGTCGCTGATTGGCTGGTGGTCGTGTGACGTCGTCAGGAGCAGTGGGCCTTCATCACCGTCCCCGGGACTTCTTTTGGGACCACCCTCGACTTTAAAATGGGTCTGGCGTATCAGGTAGTTAAGGAATAATGGATTTTTTACTTAATTAATGCACATACATACATACAATCATACCTAGATACATGCATACGGGTTACTTTAGTCCTGTTATCTTATAAGCTGATGGTAAATATCCATAGACAATATCACTGAGGCTGGCCGTGATTGGCTGAAAGCTCACAATGTCCGCCAACCGCCAGATGCCATAACCAAAAATCATCAAAATCCAAAAATAAATATTTATAATCTTCAAATTAACTTTTTCAGTGGTTGATTAGGCTTTCTGAGGAAAAATTGGCAGCTTGTTTCTAACCTATCCCAGGTAACAGCGATAATTAATGGTTAAGAGCTTAGCTAATTCCTGAACGCCATAATTAAGACCCATTACCAGAGTAATTTAAGCAGTTGCAACGCCCAACGTCTCACCTGCTCATTGGTATTACCATAAATTTTCACCCTGATGTTAAATACGGTTCTTCAGTACATATAAAGGTTTTATTTATATACATGCAGTTCATTGGAATAACCATAAATGTTAAGTCCGATGTAAGTATGACTATGGTTTAATTTAAATAGTTACTTATTTTACTGACATATATATACAATTATTAGTACAAATTTGTCCACACAGACATAATACAAAATATACAAAATAGACAGTAATCTCTTTTGTTCTTGCATGTACATGGCCTACAAAGAAAAATACAGCATCAAGTACAAATTACATAAGCCTATATGAATATAAAAAACGAAAAAAGAACTTTCTATCGAGAAAAAACGTAGTCACATCACTATCCAGTATCAAGTCCTGACATACATAATGCTTGAAAAAACAAAAACAAAAAAAGGGAAAGTTTACATGCAGTTCGCGTATGAAATTCGACATTAATCATCGCTTCGACGACACCAAAGGCCTCATATCTAACCCCTGACTCAACTTCCTATACAAATCAGTGTCAATATATAATAGTAATAGCCACAACAACCTCTCATTTACCTGTCCATACCTAACGTCACCTACTCGACAGGTATAACCAACCCCCTTCTTCTTTTTCTTCTTCATCTTCTTCTTCTTTTTCTTCTTCTTCATCATTCAACCTATCTTTGATCGTTCCGTCCCGACAGGTAACTCAATCTTCTGTGTCATGTACTGAGCGTTAACAGATGACGCGAACTTTAAAAAAAAAACGCTCTACCTTCAGGCACTAGACAAACGGCGGGACGACAATAGATCATCGTATACTGAGGGCGGTGGCACAAGGCTCTCCATTGTGTATGCAAGAGCAGGGGCGCGGGTGGTTGAATATTTCAGGGCTAACAAATTGTAACTAGGTGTGCGTGTGTGCGCGCGCGCGTGTGTGTGTGTGTGCGTGCGTGGGAGGAGGATGAGATCAAATTAAAGCAACAAAAATACGTATTCGCCGGTGAACGCTGAGGAATCCGCTGCAATATGCAAAATTTAAGCTAGCAAACATTTCCCTGCAAACACTGCATGGTTGCATATTTCATGCCTGACAAATTGTATCTCGCGTGTGAGTGTGTGTGTGTGTGTGTGTGTGTGCGTGTGCGTGCAAGGCTGCACGTGCGTGGGAGGACAAAGAAGAGAATGAATTGTAGCGAAACAAAAGCATATTCGACGGTGAACACCGAGTATCGGTTGGAATATCAAAAATTTCAGCCAGCAGACATTTTCTTGCAAACACTGGATGGTTGAATATTTCATAGATCTCCTTGTGTGTATTTGTACCTCCTGCGTGTGTGTGTGTGTGTGTGTGTGTGTAGCTCCTAAGTGTGTGTATGTGTATCTCCTGCATGTGTGAGTGTGCAAGCAAGCCCCTCCCCCTCGCGTGGGAGGAGTAGAAAGAGAAAAATGAATCGTAGCAAAACAAAAACATATACGACCAGCCAACGCCAAGTAACACAAACATCCCCCAAAAACCCCCCAAAAAAAAACTCAGTTACCAAACGTTTTGCAACAAACACGGGAAACCACAACCTGATATTCGATGAGGAATAAGAGTGGATTCTGTAATCATTTTAGCCAGCAATCATTTCGAGCACACACATAGATACTGGTCGCAAAGCATCCGTATTTGCTATAGGTCTATTAATAGTCTACAGCAGAAGCACCGTAAGGAAGCTATGCCCAAATTAAGTCACGTTGTACAAATTTCTATACCTTCCACGTATCGATTATGATGGCAGCAATTAACGACAGTGTATTGGCTCTCTCTCTCTCTCCTCTTCTCTTCTCTCTCTCTCTCTCTCTCTCTCTCTCTCTCTCTGGGAGTTATCTCATTACCCATAGATCATTTTAACGTTACGTAGAATGAACACAGTGGTTCTTATACTGTAGGATATGTGGATCTCTCTCTCTCTCTCTCTCTCTCTCTCTCTCCTCTCTCTCAGGGAGTTAATCTATCACTCATAATTGTTTTCCTTAGGTAGAATGTACATGTATATGAAAACGCAATGACTATCACTCCCTCTCCCTCTCCCTCTACCTCCTCCTCCTCCTCCTCCGCCTCCTCCTCCTCCTCCTCCTCCTCCTCCTCCTCCTCCATTAACAATAATAATAATAATATACTGAAGAAGACCTTCATTAATACGTTTTAATAGCCATATTTTCAATCATAAAATAATAATAATAATAATAATAATAATAATAATAATAATAATAATAATAATAATAATAATAATAATAATAATAAGGCGATACTCAAGTCAAAACTCAAGCAGCCGGAAAATATGATAAAAGCCAATAAACACCATGGGTGCAGTGCCAGTAATCAGATACAGCGCAGGAAATAGTGGAATGGACGAAGGCAGAACTCCGCAGCATAGATCAGAAAACCAGGAAACAAATGACAATACACAAAGCACTACACCCAAGAGCAAATACGGACAGACTATACATAACACGAAAGGAAGGAGGGAGAGGACTACTAAGTATAGAGGACTGCGTCAACATCGAAAACATAACACTGGGGCAATATCTGAAAACCAGTGAAGACGAGTGGCTAAGAGTGCATGGAAGAAGGACTAATAAAAGTAGATGAAAGACCCAGAAATATACAGAGGACAGGAGAAAGACAGAAAGAACAGAGGACTGGCACAACAAACCAATGCACGGACAATACATGAGACAGACTAAAGAACTAGCCAGCGATGACACATGGCAATGGCTACAGAGGGGAGAGCTAAAGAAGGAAACTGAAGGAATGATAACAGCGGCACAAGATCAGGCCCTAAGAACCAGATATGTTTTCAAAGTATGATAGACGGAAATAACATCTTCCCTCCCATTAGTAGGAAGTGCAATACGAAAAATGAAACCATAAACCACATAGCAAGCGAATGCCCGGCACTTGCACAGAACCAGTACAAAAAGAGGCATGATTCAGTGGCAAAAGCCCTCCACTGGAGCCTGTGCAAGAAACATCAGCTACCTTGTCAGTAATAAGTGGTACGAGCACAACCTGAAGGAGTGATAGAAAACGATCAGGCAAAGATCCTCTGGGACTATGTATCAGAACGGATAGGGTGATACGTTGCAAACAGACCAGACGTGACATGATTGACAAAGTCAAGAAGAAAGTATCACTCATTGATGTCGCAATACCATGGGACACCAGAGTTGAAGAGAAAGGAGAGGAAAAAATGGATAAGTATCAAGATCTGAAAATAGAAATAAGAAGGATATGGGATATGCCAGTGGAAATCGTACCCATAATCATAGGAGCACTAGGCACGATCCCAAGATCCCTGAAAAGGAATCTAGAAAAACTAGAGGCTGAAGTAGCTCCAGGACTCATGCAGAAGAGTGTGATCCTAGAAACGGCACACATAGTAAGAAAAGTGATGGACTCCTAAGGAGGCAGGATGCAACCCGGAACCCCACACTATAAATACCACCCAGTCGAATTGGAGGACTGTGATAGAGCAAAAAAAAAAAAAAAATAATAATAATAATAGTAAAACACTTTGCAACTACAACACACAAAATATATCAAAGTTATATCGTATCTCTCACGGTTGGAATTAAACAAATGTTAGATCCTACTATTCTCCGATCGTCTAGTATATCAAAGCTACATCGAATCTCTCGTGGTTTTAAATACACAGATGTTAGATTCAGATTCTGAATTATTCTTCGACCGTCGGTGGCACCGTGGCATTTGAGAAGGTTCAACCAGCCCGGTACGCTGGCCTATTAGTCATAATGCTTACAGTAAGGCTGACGTTTTAAGGTGAGAGCCATTTGTCATTTGTTTGCATAAATCCCTATCTGGCCTCGATCCAAATGTTCAGTCTGCGCGCGCATTTCGCGTTTTCGTTTCTTCTCGCGCAAGTTTTTTTTTTTTTTTTCAAATAGATTGTGGCTTTTTTTAGATTTTTTGATAGGTTGTGATTTTTTTAAAGGCGTTCGCGTGTTGTAGTTGCATAACATTAATATATATATTGTATATATATATATATATATATATATATATATATATATATATATATTATATATATGATATATATCCACACTTTAATATATATCATAAATATATACTTATATGTATAATAAATGATTTTATATAATATATATATATATATATATATATATATATATATATATATAATATATATATATATATATATAATTCAAATCACATTTCCGTGATTCATATACATATATCGAGTTACAATGTCCTTTAGTATCTAATTCGCTCTTCTCGGAATTAATTATATTTTCATATATGCTTAACCGAAGGAGAATTTTTTTCTCGATAATAGACTTGCCTGGACCAGGGCGCGAACCCATGGAGCCTTTCAAAATCCAGGAACGTTCCTGGATTTG
>NC_087204.1:101567598-101587598 GCF_015104395.2 Macrobrachium nipponense
AACCTTCTTCCCTCTACCTCTACCACCTCCTCATTTATCCTAATTTTCCCTTCGTGAACTTTTCAAAAGAGTTTTTAAGTCTAAGTTCATCCGATGGCTGGCAAATGAGAACCCCTTCATAACGAACTAACAGAGCCAGAAGCCTGTTACGAGTCCTTGTGAAGTCCCTTGTAACGGGGTCGCTTCGTTCAGCATCTTGGGTTGTTGACTCGATGCTCGGAGTCAACTCTCCTCCCAGATGAGGGTGGGAAGCCTTCAACAATTACTATAGACTTCAACTTTAGTACTTGACACTAGAACGTTGATATCGAATAGAAAATACGTATTTACTTACGTACGTATGCAATGCATGGCAATATACAGTTGATTTGCATTGATATTTACATTTTTTCGCGTGCATAACTCATTGGAAACTAGACCTAGTACTAGGTTTTAACACACACAAACACACATACACTGGTTTAGTTAATTGTAAAAACACTATTATTTTTTCCATTCTGTGACAATATTCTTGTATTTTCTCCTCTCGTGCATAACATATAAATAGTTAAAGGCTGTCAACGTCTCTTAAAAAAACTGTATACCTAAGTAAAACCTTAATTGCAAAATCACTTTAGGTCTAATTTCACAGACGAAATCGACGTTCTTTTCATGAATGGCTGAAAGTAGCTAGTAAAAGGATACCAACAAACTCACGGTGCAAAATGAAGGCCCGTTATAACTAGGCATAGCACCATACCCACATCCACACACTACACAACACTGCAAAAGTTTACAAGCCTTTTGAAATGGTTTAAAAGTCTATAAAAGTCCTATAAAGTACATCCACAGGACCCCCTTTTCAAAAGGCTTGTAATGGAAGTCCGCCTCGGCCACACACTAGTACTAAGCTAAGCGATTCCCACACCACTCTCATCAGTAACTCTTGGCTGTTACATTCTTCTTACACGCTGAATGGTTACGTGTGTACATACGCACATACACATCACACACACACACATACACAAACAGGGGCACCACACCACGTCGTCATGCCCCGTCGTGACTTGTATCCTACCCCGTGGGCATCGGTCTAGCGCTTCTTTTCGACTGCGACAATTCGTTTCTAAAGGGGAAGTAATAAAAAGGCGGAAATATTAAGTTTTTGCAGCTGAAAATCCCCTGATAAACCACTGATAAGCTTGAGACAGATCAAGCGAGTAAAATGTCATAGAAAAATAGCAAAACAAAGCTTTATAAAGGACGAGATAACTTCGTAAAGTGATAGACGTTTCCAAAAGGCGAAATGAAAATGTTCAGAAATTTTGAAGTGTCAATAAGACAACGAAAATATAAACAGGCAGAAACTGCCCGAGGTCACATTTCCGAAATTACACTTTGGAGAGAGAGAGAGAGAGAGAGAGAGAGAGAGAGAGAGAGAGAGAGAGAGTTTCCTTCGGTTGTCAAGGACGATAATGCCTCGGTACTTACGCTGGCTCTCTCTCTCTCTCTCTCTCTCTCATACATATGATTTCAGCTCCCTATTAATGACAAATCTCCGTCTGGACCAACCTCTCTCACAAAGCACCACATCCCCCCCCCCCCCCCCCCCCCCACGACCACCCAAAGTTCATTATGAATGCAGAAACTCGCGCCGAATTAGAATTACCGAAACCAGTAGGCCGAACTGGAAATAAATTGAAAGCACTCATTGGAGAATGGTTTTGGAGGAGGGAGAGGGAAAGAGGGAGAGAAAGGGAAAGAGAGAGAGAGAGAGAGAGAGAGAGAGAGAGAGAGAGGGAGAGAGTGGGAGAAAGGAAGGGGTTAGAAGGTGAAAGGGGAGGGGTTGACAATCGATAGGCAACGCCCCTTTAAGAAAGTGCAAGACATCGAATTTCCCCCTACCACGTCTGGGACTGTCCTCGTGTTTCACCCCCCTCCTACTGTTTCCTCCCTCCCTCTCTCCTTCTCTCCCCCTTCCTCCCACCCCCCCCTCCCCCTCTTCTCCAGCGCGACGCCAGAGCCCTTACGTCATTCAAGGAAATTAGACGTCTCCTGAGTACGATTTGAGAGCAGACTCTTCGAAGTTCGAAGTCACTCTCGGGGGAATGAGTGGTTCCTCCTCCCTCTTCCCCCTTTTCCCCACTCTCTCCCTACCCCTTTCAGGGACCAGGGACATGCATATGAGGGGTGGGTGGTTGCCTCAGGGGAAAGGGTGGACCTTGACACAAACTTTAAGAACGATCGTTTTACTTATTTTCTCTCTCCTGTGCTTGATTGCTCTATCTAAATGATGCCGTTTCGTGTATACGAAAGTTGCTCGAATAGACTTCGGTATCCTGGAAGACTTTTCGTTAAGTATTGGGGTATATCTACTTGAATTGCTGGTGGTAACGTCCGTTTTGTTTTTTTTTTGTTTCTCAGAAATCGAAAGAAATTTGACTTCTCGAAAATTATCTGGTCGCAAAATAATTGTGCTTACTTACAATAATGGCTGGATTGTCGAGAAAATAGGAAAATTTTATAATCATTTTCTTTTATAACTAGATTCTGCACAAACAGTCAGTAAAAGGCTGGCTACAGAAGAATTCTCCAAGTTTTTCTGAGGTCAAGAGCCACTTCAAATCTTGGTTTCAGAGCCTTCAAGGCTGTACTCTGGAAAGAAACAGTCAGTACAAGACTGGCTATAGAAAATTCAGCTTTTGTGATATCAAGACCCACTTACAATGTTGAGAGTTTCAGTCTTTCAAGAACAATTAGAAGACTTTTCTGTCTTATTCATGATAATTTTTTTCTTTTGATAACAAGACACTGAGAAGAAATATAGTCTGTACAAGACTGCCTACAGAAAATTTCTTCATGTTTTTTATGAAGTCAAGGCCCACTTCAAATCTTGGTGTCAGAGCCTTCAAGGTTTTACAAAGAAGCCTGGAGTCTTTCTAGAACAGAGACAATCCCCATTTTTAATCTTGGTTTCAGAGTCTTAAAGACTACAAACAAGCCTTGAATCTTTCTAGATAAAGGCTCTGGGCAAAAACAGTCAATACAAGGTTGGCTACAGAAGAATTAAAGGTTTTCAGAGTCAAGACCCACTTTGAATCTTAGTTCCAGAGCCTTCAAGGCTGTCCAAAAAAGCCCCCAGCCTTTCTACAAGAAGACTCTGGACAGAAATAGAATCAATACAAGACTGCCTACAGAAGATTTCTTTAAGTTTTCCAGAGCCAAGACCCACTCTGAACCTTAGTTTCAAAGCCTTCAAGACTATAATATAAAGCAACCTTGAGTCTTTCAAGAAAAATTAGAAGATTTTCTTGTTTTATATTTATAATCATTTTCCTTGATAATAAGACTATGTACAGCAACAGAGTCTCTACAAGAGAAACAGGAAGACTTCCCTGTTTTCTGAATGTCACGACAGCACGAATTTGACAATGAATATGGAGAACGCCTTATCGTTCTCCAAAAGACTCCTTGTAACTTATGTGTCAGACGAACATAAGGGTCCAAATGACAAAGAAAGGGTAACTTGGTGAGTGAGCGAGACTCTCTCTCTCTCTCTCTCTCTCTCTCTCTCTCTCTCTCTCTCTGAGGGGACCTCGTCTCTCGATTGACGTCTGAGAGAGGAGATACGACACGTTAAATATTCATATTAAAAGTTGAAAACTTCCCGTTATGAGTGCGTTATGTAACCTCATCTCTCTCTCTCTCTCTACTCTCTCTCTCTCTCTCTTGTATTAGGGGTATTCCAAAACAGTTCTCTCTCTCTCTCTCTCTCTCTCTCTACGTGATAAGTGCTTTCACAAGTGCCATGAGGGCACTTACTACGGCGACCTTTTCAATACTTGAAATTTAAAACACCCGTCGAGATATGCTGTGTTTGACGTCGAGGGAAGGACGACAATACGAACATCTGACCCTTTTTAAATAAATATCCCAGGAGCTTAATCCTTCAGGTCCCTGCGTCAGGTTGTGTGTCAAAATCAATACCTGAACTAGTGACAAGTTGACCCTAGCTGTTGTGTAGGAGGAGTACTGTAGGGATATACAGTAAGTGGTCGAATTGTAAGGAAATATGTAACAGTAGTTAGTATTTGCAAATTATTATTATTATTATTAGTATTTGCAAATTATTATTATTATTATTATTATTATTATTATTATTATTATTATTATTATTATTATTATTATTATTATTAATTTCGTTTGGGAGAAGAAAATTTTTTGTAATACTACATAATAATAACCTGTCTTGTTAATTACGGTGGGAGAAGATAATAATAATAAGAAAAACTGTCTATCGCGAGAGTACATAATGTTCTAAGGGGTCCACAATAATAATAAATGTTGCGAGTTCGTGTATAATTTTGAAACTCTTTTCAAAAAGCTTTCGAACCCAGGACCCCTTAGAAAATAATAATAATATAATAATAATAATAATAATAATAATAATAATAATAATAATAATAATAATCTGAAAATATTCATTATTATTATTATTATTATTATTATTATTATTATTTTATTACTTATTATTATTATAAAGAGGGTCCACAGACCTGAAATTCAAACTTCCAGAAGAATATCACACTTTTCATTTGATAGAAGTTACTGAAGATGAAATAGCAGACAGATTTGGCAGTAATTCTGAGAAAATTACAAATAATTCTGGTAAACAGGATAAATTACCGGACAGATTTACCAATAATGCTGATAAATACGATAATTTAACATACAAATTTACCCATAATTCTAATAAATAAGATCAATTATCAGAAAGATTTACCAATAATCAGAATTATTGGTAGGTTTCTCAGTTAATTTATTCTATTTATTAGAAAGATTTACCAATATCTGATAAATAGAATAAATTAACTGAGAAACATAACAATAATTATGATATTTTAACAGACAAATTTACCAATAATTTTGACAAATTGAATGAATTATCAGATTTACCAATAATTCAGATATACAGAATTAAATGACAAATTTATCAATAATTCTGATAAATATGATAAATCAGATTACAAATTTATCAATAATTCTGATAAATAAGATGAATTAACTTACACATTTATCAATACTCTGATAAATTAGATAATTTAACTTACAAATTTATCAATAATTCTGATAAATAAGATAAATTAATTTACAAATTTATCAATAATTCTAATACATAAGATAAATTAACTTAAAAATTTGTCAATAATTTTGATAAGATAAATTAAATGACAAATTTATCAAAAACTGATAAACACGATAAGTTAACTTGCAAATTTATTGGTAATTCTGATAAATACGATAAATTACCAGACAAATTTATCAATAATTCTGATATTTTAACTTACAAATTTATCAATAGCTGATAAACACGATAAATTAACTTACACATTTATCATTAACTGATAAATAAGATAAATTAACATAAAAATTTATTAATAATGTTGATAAACCAAATAAATTAACTAACAAATTTATGAATAATTCTGAAAAATAAAATAGATTACCGGTCAAAGTTACTGACACATTTGAGTCATCACTGAATCTTGCTTGAAGGAATAAAAAAAAATGTCAACATCAACAAACAACAAAATAAGGACAAGAAAACAAGGACATGGATGCTGAGGCTCCATTGTCCTGGATGCTTTGAGAGAGAGAGAGAGAGAGAGAGAGAGAGAGAGAGGGGGGGGAGGTGGGTTTAGGGGAACAGCATCAGGCAGCGATGGTGCAGTGCGTCACAACGCGCTCTCTCTCTCTCTCTCTCTCTCTCTCTCTCTCTCTCTCTCGTTTCTTTTCGTTTTCTCTCTCTCTCTTTTCTTTCTCTCTCCTTCGTTCTCGCTTTCGTTTTTTCTTCTCTCACTCTCATTTTGTTTTTGATCTCTCTCTCTCTCTCTTGTTTCTTTTCGTCTTCTCTCTCTCTCATTTCTTTTCTCGCCTTCGTTTTCACTTTCGTTTTTTTCTCTCTCTCACTCTCTTTTTGTTTTTGCTTTGGTTCTCTCTCTCTCTTTCGTTTTTACTCTTTTTCACTCTCTCTCGTTATAACGCTTTCTCTCTCTTTCGGTTTTCCTCTCTCTCTCTCTCTCTCTCTTTTCGTTTTTCCTCTTTCTCTCTCTCTCTCTCTTTCGTTTTTCCTCTTTCTCTCTCTCTTTGGTTTTTTCACTTTCTCTCTCCCTCGTTTCCTATTTAGTTCTCTCTCTCTCTCTCTCTCTCTCTCTCTCTCTCTCTCTCTCTCTCCCCTACACATGTCGAATGGAGAATCTCTACATCATCATTATCGTCATCAGGCTCGAGTGTCGAAGGCTCACATGGGCTATAAATCCGAACCCTCCCCACCCCCCATCCCTGCCGCCCCCCCAAACCGCCCTCCCCCCACCCCCCCCCCCCCCTCCCCTGTCCCCCCCAACCACCATTTTTCCACTCGACCATTCGACGCATCGCATTTTGAGGGAGACATTTTTCTGAATGAGACTGAAGGGTGGAATATAATTCGTGAGTAGCTTTGTATACGAGAGAGAGAGAGAGAGAGAGAGAGTGGACGTCGCCGTCTATACTCTGCTCGTAAAGGTGAAGTTGTAACATATTAATGCATTTCTCTCTCTCTCTCTCTCTCTCTCTCTCTCTTCTCTTCTCTCTCTCTCTCTCTTTTAAAATAAAGGAAGATTTTCTAGTGTTTAAGTTCATTTTAAATCGACATTTAATGTGTATTTGAAGTCCCTTCAAATATTTGATGTATATTTAAAGCTCCTTTGATGTACATTTAAAGCTCCTTTAAATAGACATTTAACATATATTTAAGAACCCTTTAAATAATCTTTTGATGTATATTGAAAGTCACTTTTAAATAAACATTTAATATATATTTAAAGCCACTTTAAAATAAGCATTATTAATATTTAAAGTACCTTTAGATAAATATTTAATGTACATTTCAAGTCCCTTTAAATAACCATTTCATGCATATTTAAAGTCACTATCAAATAAACATTTAATGTATATTTCAGGTCCCTTTAAATATCCATCTCATGTATATTTATGGTCACTTTAAATAAACATTTTATTTAATTTACATTTCAATTCCCTTGAATTAACCCTTTCATGTATATTTATAGTCCTTTTAAGTACCCATCCGACGCAAAATTTTAAATCACTTTAAATAAAAAATCAATAGCACAGTTAAGGTCCCTAAAAAAAACATTTTATGTACACCTATATTTAAAGTTCATTTAAACACATTTAATGTATATCTACAGTCCCTTTAAATATGAAAAAAAAAACATTTTATGTGTACCTATATTTAAAGCTCATTTAAACACATTTAATGTGTATTTACAGTCCCTATAAATATTAGTATAGACACTGTATGAGCATTAATAAGTACCTGATACAGCACTCCAAATTGTGTGTGTCAGAGAGAGAGAGAGAGAGAGAGAGTATTCACTGGTCATGAATAAATAGGATTCCATTACTACTACTTTGAACCTCGCCAACGGCATTATTTGACGAATGACGGTCATTTCTGGACGTTAATTAGCGCGTAAGCAAATACGTGGAAAGAATCGTTAATAAATTACCAATACGAGCGAAGACGATGATTTGATTTACGAGAAACAATTATCGGTTAATTATGAAAGAGCTCGCGTTAATGAGAGATGCTTGTTGCCAATTGCGGGTTCACACGGGTAGACTGCATTGTAAAAGAGAGAGAGAGAGAGAGAGAGAGAGAGAGAGAGAGAGAGAGAGAGAGAGAGTAAATGTACAAGAATACAAATCAGAATAGAGAGAGAGAGAGTGAAAGTTCAACAATACAATTCAGAATAGAGAGAGAGAGAGAGAGAGAGAGAGAGAGAGAGAGAGTGAGAGACCTTACCTTACAGACCTTACAGTTCGTTCGGGTTGCCCCAGGTCCCTCAGTGTGAGGCACCTCTAATGTCTACCAGAGAGTTGCTAGTACATCTTCCGGTATATTTTGCATCTTCCAATCTTGGATGGTCTGGGATGCAGTTTAGATATTTGTCGAGCTTATTCTTAAACACATCTACGCTCACTCCTGATATATTCCTCAGATGAGCTGGCAACGCATTGAATAGACGCTGCATTATCGATGCTGGTGCGTAGTGGATTAATGTCCTGTGTGCTTTCCTTATTTTTCCTGGTATAGTTTTGGGCACTATTAATCTACCTCTGCTTGCTCTTTCTGATATTTTTAGTCCCATGATATTTTCTGCTATTCCTTCTATCTGTTTCCATGCCTGAATTATCATGTAGCGTTCTCTTCTCCTTTCTAGACTATATAATTTTAAGGATTGTAGTCTTTCCCAGTAGTCAAGGTCCTTAACTTCTTCTATTCTAGCTGTAAAGGACCTTTGTATACTCTCTATTTGTGCAATATCCTTTTGATAGTGTGGGTACCATATCATATTGCAATATTCAAGTGGACTACGAACATATGTTTTATAAAGCATAATCATGTGTTCAGCTTTTCTTGTTTTGAAGTGCCGTAACAACATTCCCATTTTTGCTTTACATTTTGCCAAAAGAATTGCTATTTGATCATTGCATAACATGTTCCTATTCATCATCACACCAAGGTCTTTAACTGCTTCCTTATTTGTGATTGTCTCATTATTAGTTCCCCTATATGCATATAGCTTTCCTTCTCTGTCTCCATAATTTATTGATTCAAATTTATCAGAGTTAAATACCATCCTATTTTCCTCTGCCCAATCATATACTTTGTTAAGGTCTCTTTGTAGAGCGTTCCTATCTTCATCACAAGTAATTTCTCTACTTATTCTTGTGTCATCAGCGAAACTACTCACTACCGATCCTTAACATTACTGTCTATGTTCTTCAATCATAATAACAAACAGTATTGCAGCTAACAACCGTACCTTGTGGCACACCGGATATTACCTTGGTTTCATCCGATTTCTCATCGTTTGCAATAACTATCTGTTTTCTGTTGTGTAAAAATTCTTTTAACCATCTTCCTACTTTATCTACGATATTGTGTTTTCTAATTTTCTTTGCTAATATATTATGGTCTACTTTGTCAAAAGCTTTTGCAAAGTCTAGATAAACCACATCTGTTTCATTTCCGCTTTTCATATTTTGAATATGTTCTCACGGTGGACTAACAGTTGGGTTTGTGTACTTTTTCCGGGTACGAAACCGTGTTGTCCTATATTAAACAAATTATTTTTTATTTAAATGTTTCATAATATTTTTCTTCATTACCCTTTCATACACTTTCATAATATGTAATGTTAGACTCACAGGCCTATAATTACTTGCCTCTAGTCTTGATCCACTTTTGAAAGTAGGGGTGATATATGCTAATTTGTGCTCATCATAAATCTTGCCTGTATCTACACTTTGTCTTAATAATATTGCAAGTGGCTTTGCGATAGAATGAACTACTTTCTTTAACAAAATAGCAGGCACTCCATCAGGCCCTGCAGCAGCTCCATTTTTAATTTCATTAATTGCCTGCACAATATCAGCTTCATTAATTTCTATGTCAGCTAAATATTCACTATTTTCGTCCCTTACTTCTATATCATTATCTTCATTATCTATTCTAGGGGTGAATTCTCTCTTATATCGTTCTGCCAGTATGTTGCAAATTTTTTCCTTTTTTTCATTCGTTAATCTCCCTTCAATTCTCAGAGGGCCTATTTCTATTCTTCTTTTATTCATCTTCTTCGCATATGAGTATAATAGTTTGGGGTTTTGCTTGATATTTAATAGGGTTTTTTCTTCCAAGTCCCGTTTTCATTTTCTTTTGATTTGTATAATCTTTTGTTCTGCATTTTCTATCTTACTTTTTAGTTCTATAACTTTCCATGCATTTTTTTCTTTTGCAAGACCTTTTTTCCACTTTCTGATTTTCTGGAACAAGATCCTTCTGTCTCTTGGTATGGCATGAATGATGTTTACTTTTCTTCTTCGGTATATATTTATCCACTATTTTCTCCAATATTTTATATAATATCTCCGTATTTACCCTTATGTCATCACTTACGAAAATGTTATCCCAATCTTTGTTTAATTCTTCATTTATTTCTGACCATTTATATTTTTACTGTAGAAGTTGTATTTTCCATATCCTTCCCACTTTTTCATTTCTTGCTTATCTCTGTTTTCACTTGCTTTGGAATGAACTGTTAATTCTATGACATTATGGTCTGAAATACTCGCATTATAACTATTATTTCTTTAACATAATTCATCTCGTTCACAAATACTAGGTCTAAAGTATTTTCCTTTCTTGTTGGCAGGTGATTTATTTGTTGAATGTTGTTATTCTAGTAGCATATCTAATAGCTTTTCAAATTGCCTCTTATCTTCTGCACTACTATTACTCTCTTTTTTATATGTATAAGTACACAATCTCCTATTCGTTCTTTCCATTCTACGAAAGGAAAGTTGAAGTCACCAGATAGGAGAATAGTCCAGTCCTTGTGATTTCTACATATATCATCCAATTTTTCAATTATTAAGTCAAACTCTTTAGTATTAGGAGGTCTATATATTACTGTGTTCATTAATTTTTCAGATTCAAATTCTACCGCTATTAGTTCACATTCTGAGTTACTATATTTCTCATATATTTTTCCTTGTTTTTTGTCTTTCCCATATATTGGCGGTTCCCCCTTGATTCCTATTTTTTCTATCTGATCTATAAGTTTGGAACCCTTTTTATTTGATCATCATTCCCAGTCTCTGGGAATACCAGGTTTCACTTATATTCATTATATCTATTTTCTTTCATTTTGGGTTTAGTTCTTCTAAGTACTCTATTTTTCTTTTTGAGTTACTCGTAACTAAACCCTGCGCATTCATCACTATGATGGTTTGCGTGTTTTCCTCCCTTCATTTAATAATGGTAGTAATAAGGATTTTTCCCATGGTCTTTCCTTTGCCTGTTCTTGGTCATGTTGTTCTTTTTTCATTTCCAGAAATTCTGACATTAAAAAATCCAACTTTTCCATAATATTTGATCTTCCTTCATCATAATTATTCATTTTGTGTCTGAATCTGCAATTTCTCCGTTTCTGCAATATCCTCTTGCATAATAAATACAGTTATTATCTCTTTGAGTAGAATTTCGGAGCTGATGCTTTGAAATTTTTGCTGACACCTCTGCATATCTCATTGGTGGTTTGCTTTTCTCTTTTACCTGATATTCTTGATTTCTCTCTTTATTTGTTTCTTTCTTATTTTGGATTTTATTACTTGGTTGGTTATTTATTTGATTATGATTCATGGCTACAGGGTGCATATATTTGCATTTTTTGTCGAACTTACATCCTTTTCCTTCTTTTAGGTTTTTGCATATTTTTGGATGCAGATCTCTGCAATCATCCCCATAGCCATCTAGGTATGCACATTTACCATATATTTCATAGTTGTGACATACCTTAGGATGTTTGTAGTAACATCTTTCTCCAAATCTGCAATTCCCTCTTTTCAAAAGGTTGCAGATTTTGTCTTTCTTGTCTATTTTTTCCTCTTTCCCGTCATTGTGTAGATCTGGGTAGAGCCTCTTCGGGATTTGCTTTTCTGTTGTCATATCGTAATTTATTTCTTCGTAGGTATGCTGCTTTATTGCCTCATATGTAGTATCAATGAGTATCTCTTGTTCTTTGTTTTCCTTATTTTTTTCTGTCATTTCATTTTTGTTTACTTCTCTTCCGTTTTCCTCTTCTTCTTCTTCTTCTTCTTCCTCTTCTTCTTCATCCTCAACTATTTGTACATTCAATCTTGATTTAATAACATTGTCTATCCATGATAGACATGTTGAACAAAAAATTCTTGTATCTTTTCTCAAATCTTGCATTACCTCAGCACACTGTGGATGGGTCGGAATGTTGCATGCAGCACATTTTCTGATTAGGTTTTGTGGATTGACTATGCTATACCAAACCTTACACAGTTGCATGCTTTTGGCATTCTTTTTCCTAATGCATCAATTAGGATATTCACAAGATTCACCTTAATTCATTTTCTTTGTCGGAATATGTTGGTTTATGTATATTTTCTTTATGAGTCTCTTGACCACTTGGATTTTATTTGGAACTTCTTCAATTATTTTCAAGATGTTTTCATTAGATTTGTTCCAGTTTGAAGGATTATATCCTTCTAATATATCTATGAATGCTTTTGTATCTTTTTGGTTAGGACTGTTGCTGATTTCATAGATGAGAAATGTCAGTTCCCTTCCTGCTACCTCATCGTATTGCGAATCCGCCAAGCAAGCTAAATTACGCCATTTCTTCCCGCAGTTGGAACTTACTGCCATCTTGTTCTGATTTTATTACAGTATTACACTTGATAAACTAACTTAGAAGAACGCTTTATCCTACTATTTTCACACTAATCTTATCACCGATAGTTCACGAACACTTCTAGATATTTCTCAAATTCTAGTCGTATGTTAAACTTGTGATATCTGTTGATTAATCTGACTTCACGCGGGAACGTGAGTAAAAGTACAAGAATACAAATCAGAAGAGAGAGAGAGAGAGTAAAAGTACAAGAATACAAATCAGGAGAGAGAGAGAGAGAGAGAGAGAGAGAGAGAGAGAGGAGAGAGAGAAAAGAGGAGAGAAAAGTAGAAAGAATACAAACGAAATAAGAAGAGAGAGAGACGAGAGGGAGAGCGCGATGAGAGAGAGAGAGAAAGAGGGGAAATGTACAATTATACAAATCAGAAGAGAGAGAGAGAGAGAGAGAGAGAGAGAGAGAGAGAAACAATTCCCCAAATTATTATATATATTAAAAACTATTTAATAAGCAATTCCTAGCTTACAATACATACATACATACACTTGTATTTTATCTTTCTTATGAGTCTTACTTACGTGTCTTTTTTGCGAGTCATTCTTTTCAGTCTTTCTTAAGAGTCTTTCCAATGAGTCTTACTTAAGAGTCTATCCTAAAAGTCTTACTTACGAGTCATACTTACGTGTCTTACTACTTATCTACGAGTCTTTCTTACGAGTCTTTCCAATGAGTCTTACATAAGATTCTATCCTAAAAGTCTTACTACGATTCTTTCCAATGAGTCTTACTTTTAAGTCTGTCCTAATAGTCTTACTTACGAGTCTTCCACACGAGTCTTTCTTACGAGTCTTTCCAATGAGTCTTTCTTAAGATTCTTTCCAATGAGTCTTACTTAAGAGTCTATCCAATGAGTCTCACTTAAGAGTCTATCCCAAAAGTCTTACTTAAGAGTCTTTCCAATGAGTCTTACTTAAGAATCTATCCTGAAAGTCTTACTTACCAATCTTACTTACGAGTCTTATGAATCTTCATGACGAGTCTTTTAACAGATTCTTACTTACGAGTCTTGCTTACAAGTGATTCTCATGACATGTATGAACGAATTCGTAAATAGATGAAAAAAAAAAATTTTTTAAATCATTAAAACACAAGTTAATTTTTAAACATGCACCGTCTACTTATCTACTACGAGTCTTACTTACGAGTCTGTCTTAGGAGTCTCTCTCGTAAAGACTCACACAAGCAATAAAAGGATATCTGGGTTGAGTGTGGGAGACTCTCCATGGTGCAGTGGTTCGACTGGCTGGGGTTCCGCCGACCACGTCTGGAATGAATGGAATAGGAATATAAGTGGAGTGGGAATTCCATTATTACAAAATATAGAAGAAGAAGATGAAGAAGAAAGAAGAAGAAGAAGAAGATGGGAATATAAATGTAGTGGGAATTCCATTACTAAATGTAGAAGAAGAAGAATAAATGGAGTGGGAATTCCATTATTACGAAATATTTTATATTCCCGTCTTCTTCTTGAAGACGGGAATATAAATGGGGTGGGAATTCTATTATTACAAAATATAGAAGAAGAAGAAGAAAGAAGAAGAAGAAGAAGAAGAAGAAGAAGAAGAAGAAGATGGGAATCTAAAATGGAGTGGGAATTCCATTATTACAAAATATAGAAGAAGATGGGAATATAAATGGAGTGGGAATTCGATTATTACAAAATATAGAAGAAAGAAGAAGATGAATAAGAAGAAGAGAAGATATATATATATATAATATATATATATATAATATATATATGTATGTATGTATATACATATGTTTAGAGGACGTTTTAGCTATACACTCTAGCAGAGAAATATTACTGTCTGGAAATATATATTTTTGTAGGGAAATTGTAATTATTCATAAATTTTCGTGTATGTATGTATGTATGCACATACATATACATATACACACACACACACACACACACACACACACACACATATATATATATATATATATATATATATATATATATATATATATACAATTTAACCGTAAATGTTTGCAACTTCTATTTTATACAAACAACTGTATACATCAACCTTGAACATCATAACATTTCTAACATTCCTTTCACAAACATTAACATTCTTCTCCCACACAATACTAAAAAAAAGGGGGGGGGGGATTTCTCCCTTTAACTAAAAGCTAAAACAAAGAAAAAAGTTATCAAATACGGGACGGAAAAAATAAAAATGCTGCCAAGGACGAGGACCTTTTAAAATCAAAATTTTTTCCAGCCAGTGATAATTGATTGTTTTATGGTTACTGAAACTGGTGTCACATTAGTGATAATCTCCTTTTCCAGTGTGTTATTTTCTGTCCATAGAGAGAGAGAGAGAGAGAGAGAGAGAGAGTTACAAGGAGTTACAAGACTTTTTAGTCCATCCTAGGAGACATCGTGTGCTCACTTATCTCTAGGAGCAGGTTTTACTGATCATTCACAGTGTCCTTCTAATGATTTTGTCTAGCTTTCTTTGAAACTCTTCCACACTGTTGCTGTTTACAACTTCTCTCTGGTGGCAGTTTATTCCACGTGTCACATATCTTGTATGCAAAGAAGTTCCCACAATGGGATGTGTTATTATATCTCTTTAGTTCTAGTTTCCATCCATTATTTCCCGTCTGGTTTTCGTCTACTTTTGTTGTTATGCCTTTCAAGATTTTGAATGTTTCCATTGGTTGTGTTTCTAAGCCATAACTGTTCAGGAGAGAGAAGTTCCCGCATGAGATGTGTTGTATCTATCTCTTCAGCTCTATAGTTTCCATCCATTATTTCTAAGTTACTGTCTACTTTTGTTATGACTTTCAATAATTTGAATGTTTCCATTGGTTGTCCTCCCAACCGTCGTGTTTCTAATCCATACACGTTCAGGCTCTGTAGTCGTCTTTGGTAACCTATTTGCCTGATGGATGGAATTAACTTTGTGGCTCTTGCTTGTACTCCTTCTAATCTATTTATGTCTTTTCTTAGTGTTGGTGACCAAAACTGTACTGCATATTCAAGATGAGGTCTAACTATGGATGCGTAGAGCTGCAGCACAGTTTCCTTGTTTCTCTATTTGAACTGCCTCTTTATGTATCCTACTAGTTTCTGTGCCTTCTTTTCAGCTTTTATGCAATGCTTTTAGAGAGAGACTGGCATGAAAGAGAAAGAGAGTGAGAGAGACTCCCACAGACGTACAGTAGACAGACAGGCGGAGACGATGGAGAATGGAATGGCCCTAAGGGCGCCAAATGTCTCCTCCTCGTCTCCTACTGACGAAGGGCTGAAGAAGAAGACGAAGAAGAAGAAGAAGAAGATAAATTATTGTCGCTCTCGCTCTGTTTTTCTTTTTTTTCAAATCAGAGAACAAGCAAGCAAGGAATAAAAGCCACTTAACAAGAGCTTGGTTTGTTTTGCTTGTGCACAAACAAAAAAAGAAAGTATTTTTACACCAAGGCACAATGATCTAGAGTGAGTGCTGTAGGTACATAACCTAACCTAAGCTAACTTAGGTTTGCCATAATATTCTTGTTTTTATTTTATTTTATTTTACTTTGTGGGGGAAGGGAGGGAGGGAGGGAGGTTTCAAATTGACATATTTGTTTCCTTTAAGAGAATAAAATCAGAAAACAATTATATATATATATATATATATATATATATATATTATAATATATATATAGAAACATTTAAAAAAAGTTGCAAAGATTAAAATATAACATTATAAATGCAAGTTGCAAAGATTAATATAACTATATAAATGCAAGTTGGAAGAGTAAATATAACTATATAAATGGAATTGAAAAGATAATAAATGAATAAACAAAAAATGCAAAGGTAATTATAAGTCTTTCAAAGCAAGTTGCCAAAGTAAATACAACTATATGCACATTAATTGCAAAGGTATATATAACTATATAAATGCAAGTTGCAAACGTAGATATAACTATATATATGCAAGTTGCAAAGGTAAATATAACTATATTAATGCAAGTTGCAAAGGAAAATATAACTATATTAATGCAAGTTGCAAAGGAAAATATAAGTATATAAATGTAAGTTGCAAAAGTAAATATATCTATATAAATGCAAGTTGCAAAGGCAAATAAAACTATATAAATGCAAGTTACAAAGGTAAATATATCTATATAAATGCAAGTAGCAAAAGAAAATATAACTATATAAATACATGTTGCAAAGGTAAGTATATCTATATAAATACCAGTTGCAAATTTAAATGTAACTATATAAATGCAGGTTGCAAAAGTAAATATATCTATATAAATGCAAGTTGTAAGATAAATATAATTATATAAATGAAAGTTACAAAGGTAAATATTAACTATATAAATGCAAGTTGCAAATGTAAATATATCTATATAAATGCAAGTTGCAAAGGTAAATATAACTATATAAATACAAATTGTAAAGATAAATATAAGTATCTCTTCTTGGACATGAAAAATATTAGCAAGACCTCTAATTAAACTAAATATCAATTATAATAATAAAGACATTAACATGAAATAAAGTATATGGAGTTAAGAAAAAATATAAAAGCATAAAAACAATCATAAAGATTCTTTTAAATATACGGAAACCAATTGAAACAATAAAAGCTATGCATTATACGAGCATAAAAAATTAGCCTCATAGAAAACGTAAACTCACAAGGAGAATGACAGTAAAGAAAATGTGAATCTCCAAAAGTGGACATCTGCAATATTGCAGATATATTATGCAAGAAGTCTTCCACCTTGCAGGCATATTATAACTAATCCGAGCTAAATTCCACATTTCCCTGTCTCCTACCAGCTAGCTGCTTAGTATGTATACGAAGCCAGGCACAGCATAATGCTGATATTAGCTTGCTTGGTTCATGCATATGTTAGGGGTCATGTTTAGGAGACAGTCCTGGATTTAGTTAACTTGTGGTTAACAAGGTTGTCAACCAAGGTTGGTTTAAAGTTGTGTTGCTGCATGTTTATATATATTGTTCATGATATTTTCCTACTTATATCTACGTCCTTTTGATTCAACGCTACAAATGCTACGATCCTTTCATATGTCCACACCTCTCGAATTTACTAAATTTGACTTGGTGATAAAAATACTACGATTCATTCATAGTATTTATTGACGTGAAACTCGGTATTATATCATTCATCTGTAAAAATATAGTATTACGATCTGTCCTATTTACTTCCTAAGTTAATCATTAATCCAAATTTAACCTTGCAAACATTATGGCAATTCATTCATGTCCATTTTCAAATACTTCCGAGGTTCATTCATACGAGTATAGTAGTCTCACCTAAAATTCACGACAGTTTTTAAAGACCTGAAGACACCACAGTTTAAATCTGATTTTCATTCACAAAGATTTGGTGCCCCAAAAGTAGTATTTTTACCGTTGCTTAAACTCCGTCGTGTTTTCTTGGGTCTTTCAGAGTTACGTAGGTTACTTTTGCCTTGAATATTGAGTGATATTTTTTCTTGATTTTAAATTATTTCATATAGATATTATATTATAATATATATATATATTATTATATATATATATATATAGATATAATATAATATATATATATGTATATATATTATATATATGTAATTATATATATTGTGTGTGTAATAATATATATATATATATATATATATATATATATATATACTATATATTATGTGGTGTGTGTGTGTTGTGTGTGTGTGTGTGTGTGTGTGTGTATCTTTCCTTTTCCGTAACTTGTGAATGACATTTGTAATAGATTTTGAATTTCTGTCATATTTTCTGTTGTGTGTGTGTGTATGTGTGTTGAAGATACATACAAGTGTGTGTGTGTGTGTGTGTGTGTGTGTATGTGTCTGTTGTGTGTTTGGGTATAAGTGTGTGTGTTATGTGTTGGAGGTAAAAGTGTGCGTATGTGTTTGTGTTGTGTGTGGTTTGTTTTTTGTTTTTTGTTTTTTGTTTGGGGGGTTGGGGACGGGGTGGTTGTTGGGGGGGCAATGGGGGGCCCAATCTATTTCGGCACCCAAGTCAGCCACAATTTCCCCCCAACATAATTCCTTCGCCCAGCTGAGCTTTAGCTAGAGACTTTCCTTGGCCCTCATCAATATTCAAATCACGAAGTTTGTTGTGGTGGGGCATGAGGGAGGGAGGGAGGGAAGAGTTCCAGGTCACTTTTAACTTCGCACATTCATTCGAACTGGCGCAGTTAGGTCATAAAAACAACGAAGGAGCGACCGAATTCCAATTCACGTTGTTTCCAAAAAAATATAAAAATAAAAATCCCCGAATATCTTCGTTGTTTCAAAAAACCTAAAAAATAAAAAAAATCTCCGAATATCTTTCTTGTTACGTTTTATTTCTGATTCAATCTCGTATCTTCCTTCCTTTTATCCTTTCTTTACGATTTTGAGATATGATTCTGATATTTAAATCTTCCTTATTATAAATTTATGGGTCAAACAGGCTTTTGAGTTGATTACAATGTATAATTCGGATATCTAAATTTTCTTTAATTATAAATTTATAGGTCAAACAAGTTTTATTGAGTTGACCTTAATGACTGTGACGCCTATGTGTGAATAACAATATTTATACAGGTATTATTTCCAATTTCCTCTCGACATTCCTTTAGTTAAGCACAAATTTTTTTCATTTCACTACAATATTTGGTCAAGGAATTCTTCTCATTTGCACATCATAAACAGGTTGAAAACGTGTTGCAAACATGTCAGCAACTCATTATGTGCATATCACAAAATGTTGAAAAATTTTTGCAAAAATGTTGCAAACATGTCAGC
This sequence comes from Macrobrachium nipponense, assembly GCF_015104395.2. Lineage (NCBI taxonomy): Eukaryota > Metazoa > Arthropoda > Malacostraca > Decapoda > Palaemonidae > Macrobrachium > Macrobrachium nipponense. The sequence goes on from NC_087204.1 coordinate 101,586,707, forward strand.
AACTTTTTGCATGTATATCGCACTCATGTTGAAAACTTGTTTTAAACATATGTCGGTGAATTATCGCATGCATATCACAAACATGCTGAAAGCATATTGTAAACATGTGTCAGTGACTCATCACATGCAAATCAAACAGGTTGAAAACATGTTGTAAACACATGTCGGCGACTTATCGCATGCAAATCACAAACAAGTTGAAAACTTTTTGTAAACATGTGTTGGTGACTCATCACATGAATATCACAAACATGTTGAGAACATGTTGTAAATACATGGTAACTTATCACAAGCAAATCACACAGGTTGAAAACTTGTTGTAAAAACATGTTGGTGATTTATTGCATGCATATCCCAAACATGTTGAAAAAATGTTGTAAACACATGCCAGTGAATTATCACATGCAAACCACACAAGTTGGAAACATGTTGTCAACACATGTTGGTGAATTCACTTGCAAATCACACATGTTGAAAACATATTGTAACACATGTCGGTGACTTATAGCATCCTATCAAAAATAAGTTGAAAACATGTTGCAATCACATGTTGGCAACTTATAACATTCATTTCGCAAACAAGTTGATAAAAAGTTTAAGAATGTTGCAAAACCATGTCGGCAACTTATAGCACACATATCGCATACATGTTGATAACAAGTCCGTATTTTAAGCTAATGCTGGATGATCATATGAAGTACTAGTTGGGAGTACCAATATGTCATGAACTTGTATACAACACGTAAAGTGATATATGTATGAGATAAGTTACCTGCATGTTCATGACACTTCTAACTGCAGGGCGGTCATACCCTTCTAACAAGCATTAATAAATGATTCTAGATATGCATTTGTATTGTTCCAGATATTTGCTTTGAAAGAAAGCAGTATT
>NC_087204.1:101595098-101612598 GCF_015104395.2 Macrobrachium nipponense
AACCTACCTTCCCCACTCCCCCTTCACCAGAAGAAAACCCCCTCCCCTCAAAAACTTCACCCCCTCCCCACTCAAAACCCCCTCCCCCCCCTTTCTCCGCACCCCACCGCGGGATCAACCTCGTGGCTGTAATAAGGGGTTAAGGTAATTTGGCGCTGAAATTATCATCAATAATCGAGACACTTTCACCATTTTTTTTTCTTATCAAAAACATCCGGTTAATGAGAGAGAGAGAGAGAGAGAGAGAGAGAGAGAGAGAGAGAGAGAGAGATGTCTATGTATGTATTTATATATATACTTTAATATATATATTAATTTAAATATTAATATATAACATACTTTTCAAATTACAAAGTTATCATTAAAAACAACGAATCTTCCCACCTTCTAGATATATCACACCAACAAAAACGTCCACATGATTTCCGGCCGTCTGGTGGACGGAAAACGATTCTAGCGGTTATACCCTTGGTCTAGCATGGCTAGGGAATTGGGTCTAGGGGGGTGTACAGTATCTAGGGGCTTGGCCCTCTAGGGCCTCTAGGGTCTAGGAGCCGAGGGGACCCAACCAGAGCCCAGCTGTAGCGTTCGTGAGTTCGTCTATGTCATCATCACTTGAGCCAAAGCGACATCGGTCTAGCAGTTTGACTCTCTACTCCCGGTGGCTAACTTTGTACGCGAGCTGTTTCGCGCCGCCGGAGAACAACGGGATTATACAACAACATCACAGAGAGAGGCTTCTTGACGCGTTGTTTCGTTAACCTGGCGTAAGTAGACGAAGCCTTAATTCGACAGGTGTGTCTAAAAACAGAGAGAGACGATGTCGAATCGTAAATGAGAGTAACAGGTTGTTGCTTTGAGTGAGTGAGTGCGTTTATATACAGGAGTGCGTTCGAAGCGGAGTAGTGATGTTGTTGTTGTGTAGGCCTATTTAGGGCCTTCACCAATCTATATACATCTATAAATAGACGAAAAAGTCTTCTAGTCGACATGTGTCGAAAAAGGGACGACGTCAAAACGAAGATTAGACTAATAGGTTGTTGCTGAGTCGACAGGACTGTGTCTACAGGAGAGAGAGAGAGAGATAGAGAGAGAGAGAGAGAGAGAGAGAATTGGGTAACAGATGAGTAAGCCTATAGGTTATCAAAACCTATATACGTCTGTAAGCTGACGAAGGCTATAAATTCGACAGAATGTCGACAAAGAGACGAAATCAAAACGAAGATTAGACTAACAGGTTGTTGTTGTTGTTGAGTGACTGCGTCAACATTTGCATAGGCCTATATATAGCATCTTGACGAAGTCTATACACATCTATAAATCGACGATGTCTACTACTCGACAGATACGTCGAAAAGGAGATGATGTCGATTCGTAGATAGGAAGTAAGAAGAAAAGGCTATGAAGAATTGCGTGCGGAAAAATTAGACTATAACAGGTTGTTGAGGAGTGCCTGAGTGACTGCGTCTACAGGAGAGAGAGAGAGAGAGAGAGAGAGCTACGTAGAGTGACTGCTGCTATATATAGGCTTGCTATATAGGGTTTTAGCCAAGGCTACATATAGGCCTACAACACCTGTTGTATTTGCTTTTTAAAAAGTTATTCGCTACATTCTTCACATACATGTGGCAGCATCATCACGGCGTGAAGGTAGAAGTGGCTGGCAGTGGTGGTGATAACCAAGGAGGAGGAGGAGGAGAAGGAAGAGGAGGAGGGGGAGGAGAAGGAGGTGGTGGTAGGAGGAGGTATTTCATTACACATGAGGGCTGCTGCTTCTGACGCTAACGCTATAGTGTTACGTTCATGTCCTTGAGAAGCTTCAAGGGACACCCTTTTTTTCTTATTGGGGGTCAAAATGAATAAATTGTAGGGTATTTTATTACAATTTCAAGTCGTCTGTGTTGGTTGGTAGACTCCAAAGGTCCACATTAGGTTCCAACGCCTAAGGGCAAGGCCCCATGCTGACATGAAAAGCCGGCTTAGTACCATACCGATGACCTGACATGTTAATTTTTTTTAAGAGGTTGTGGTAGTCTGTGTAACAGACTCCAGAGGTCCACATCAGGCTTCTTATCCCTTCCCACACCTTAAATCGAAGACATCATGCTGACATGAAGCCGGCTTAGTACGATATCGATGAGCTAACACGTTAAAAACTTAGTACGAACACTTTTCGTAGACGCCATTGCTTCGGCAAACACTACCCCAGCTTAATTTTCAAGGGACTAAGCTTAGCGAAGCATTTACGAAGTTTTAGCTGACTCCCGGACATCACTGAATGATTGTGACTGACAGCAGGTTATTCGCGAGAGTGATGGTGGGGAGATGGTGACCTGGGATAGTGAGCTAACTTCTCGTAGAAGAGTTGAATACGTCAAAATAAGTCTTGCATGTTCTGTTAACAGCTAACATTCCCCGTCGCGACCCCGTTATTTAGTCATGTTAAAAGGAAAAGCCATTGAGTCACGGGAAGTGACTTGACTTCAGTTCTTAGACTTCTCAAGTTTTAGTTTTTCAATTCTTTTAAAAACAGTTTTGTCGGTTTAGTCTAGAACTTTTGACAGTAACAGATTGACAGTGGTAAATTAACAAAAGAAGTCCAAGCGCTTGCAATAATAGCTTGACTCATTACACGCCACAGAAAGACTGAAATAGAGTTTGGTTCTTAGACTTTTTAAGTCTTTTAAAACAGTTTTGGGCTTCTGAAACGAATGTCAGCTTAGTAAAAATTGTTATCGGTTATAGATATACTACAGCGAATAACAAAGGAGGTCTGAACACAAACACTTGCGTAAACGGCGGATAATCGCTAGACTCAGCACACACTTCCCGGAAGCAAGCAGTTGCAATACAGATGAAGTTGCAACAAAAGAAACTAACATTTCTAAACTACGAATTGTTAAAAACGTACGCCAGATACGTTAAAACATTTCGTAACGCATGAAAAAATTACGTATAGTTTCGATAAAGGTCCATATTTAAAGATATACTCTATGAGTCTATATAAAAACCGTATTCCTGAATCTTATAATCTCATGAGTTGGTACTCCTCTTCAGACGAATTTGCAACGTGCCAAAGGCCTCGCTCGTCAGTTTGCCAGAACCATGAAACGGGCACGTAAGAAACATGCCCCAGTATGTGTGCGTGCCCTGAGATGCCTACTTTGTGTGTGCGGGTGCGTGTACGTGTGTGTGCGCGTCTTCACAGCGTCCCATCGGTCTATGTGTGGTCTTATACGACCTGTATCTCTGCCCACCTTTTCCTTTCTAAGGCTCTATTCCTCCCCGCACTGCTTAGTCTCTCTCTCTCTCTCTCTCTCTCTCTCTCTCTCTCTCTCTCTCTCTCTCTCTCTCTCTTCGATACGAATCGTTCTCAAGATTTTTACGAGCGTGGCATCGGCCCATACGGTCTTATAAGACTTGCACCTGTACATCTTTTCCATCTTTTCCTTTGTAATTCTCTCTCTCTCTCTCTCTCTCTTCGTCGAAACGAGTGCTCTGCCACGGTTTTGACGAGCTGAAAATGTGCACATTTTAAAAATAGCTTCGGTTGAAGCTTCGTTTAGGAGTTATAATTAGGTCAGCTATAGTACAATGACGTTGCCAAGGTGCCAGATGAACGTAGTATAATATAGTTTATACCCCGTCTCACAGCCTGACAGGAGCCCTGCAAACAACCCCCCCCCACACACACACCCCACCCCACCACCACCAACATTAATTAATAATAATAATAATAATAATAATACTTAGGAATATGAACCAGTTGCTCTTGTAGATTTGGCAGCTAGGGACTGACTATGACAGAGACTGTCTTCTGTCTTTTCTAGAGCCACCCCACTCTAGAAAAACCGTTCATTGTGTCAGACACTGTCTTTTGTCTTTTATAGGATAACCCCACTCTAGGAAAAGTCTCATCATGTGTCAGAGACTCTCTCGTCTTTTCTAGGGTCACCCAATTCTAGGAAATATGGCTCGCTGAGAGATGAGAGTCTTGTATCATTCAATGGTTGTACCTCCACAGTTTATCTCCGAATTAAACCGTCTGCTCTATATATCTAGTATATGAGTTGTGTCCTATATATAAAGGATATAGGTTGCGTCCTATATCTCCCTAGCCGGCTTTGTATACATAATTCCGTATCCAATAACAATTGTTTTTAATAATAATAATAATAATAATAATAAATTTTAGTTTTTGCCTAAGGCCATATACATGGTATATACAAAATACAGACAATAGCATACGCAATCTAGATACATGGGATAACATTATAAAAACCATTACTTGGCAATATCCACACCGTTGCTGAAGTAGTATAAAAAGATATAACCACAATAACGGTAATAACAGTATGCTTAAGCTATCTCTGGAGCAGCGACATGCAAAGGGGTCTTGGTTTGGTTGTAAAGGACATCATATCCACCCAAGGTCTAACCTTGATATCCACCAAAGGGGACCACTGACTTGAAATTTGAAATAAGTTACAGAAGGTAATAGGAAATACAGAAAGAAGATATCATTTATTAGTGTTATTATTATTATTATTGTTATTATTATTATTATTATTATTATTATTATTATTATTATTATTATTATTATTATTATTATTATTATTATTATTATTATTATTATTATTATTAGGGAAAAACTCTCTATCGTGTGAGTATATATAAAGTTCTAAAGGGTCCACAATAATACAAAGTGTTAAGATTCCGTGTATAATTTTTAAGACTTTACAAAAAGCTTTCGAACCCTTCCCTGGGTTCATCTTCAGGGAAGGGAAGGGTTCGAAAGCTTTTTGTTGTCTTAAAAATTATACACGGTCTCTTTAACACTTTGTTTAAAATTATTGTGGACCCTTTAGAACTTTATATATACTCACACGATAGAGAGTTTTTCCCTAATAATAATAATAATAATAATAATAATAATAATAATAATAATAATAATAATAATATAATAATAATAATAAATAAATAAATAAATGATCTCCTCTTTCTGTATTTCCTATTACCTTCTGTAACTTATTTCAAATTTCAAGTCAGTGGTCCCCTTTGGTGGATATCAAGGCTAGACCTTGGGTGGATATGATGTCCTTTACAACCAAACCAAGACCCCTTTGCATGTCGCTGCTCCAGAGATAGCTTAAGCATACTGTTATTACCGTTATAGTGGTTATATCTTTTTATACTACTTCAGCAACGGTGTGGATATTGCCAAGTAATAGTTTTTATCATGTTATCCCATGTATCTAGATTACGTATGTTATTGTCTGTATTTTGTATATACCATGTATATGGCCTTGAGCAGAAAATAAAATTTATTATTATTATTATTATTATTATTTTATTATTATTATTATTATTATTATTATTATTATTATTATTATTATTCAGAAGATGAACCCTTGACTTGAACTTCGAGAAGGCTACGAAGAAAGTGGTGTTTTATTTGAAAGAAGTTGCAAAAAGTAGGAAATATAGAAATTCGGAAATAAACTATAAATAATACAGCTTAATGATTTCATCAAGGCCTAAGTATCCTTCAAGTATCCTTCCTGGGGGAAAAAAAGTTCTTGCAACCTTAAGGATACAAACAGAGACTAAATTGAAAACGAAGTGTTATGTTTATTTTTGAACTGACAGCAGGAAATCCTGAATCCTTGTTTGGTAATAAACCAGATATCAATTTCCTTTTATTTTCCGTCAGAGAAAAGCTACTGTGCTGCTTTTGTCTGTCCGTCCGCACTTCTGTCCGCCCTCAGATCTTAAAAACCACTGCGGATAGAGGGCTGCAAATTGTTATGTTGATCATCCACCCTCCAATCATCAAACATACCAAATTCCAGCCCAATAACCTCAGTAGTTTTTATTTTATTTAAGGTTAAAGGTAGCCATAATCGTGCGTCTGGCAACGATATAGGCCAGGCCACCACCAGGTCGTGATTCCCTAGACCACCGAAAGAAAGATTATTTTCGGTGGCCTTGATTATGCGCTGTACAGAAAACTCTATTGCGCAGAGGTTGTTTTCAGTATATGCACGATACTGCATTAGTAAAAAGTGCTCTCTATAGTACAATTACGTATTCCAGATAGATGTGTGTGTGGAACAAACTAAAGTTCAGATAATCCACAAACTCAGAATCGAAACACTTTAAATTGTGCTTCTAACAATATTAGCTCTTTACAAACTTACAAGATTATATCAGTGTAAATCATCTGCTGCAATTGCTAACGCTTTCACCGTCACTAAGATTATTTGAATATCCGTATATTCGTTTTTATTCCCGTTTACAAACTCTGATTTTTCACTGGCTCTCCTGTGAGAATAGAATTTTATTAATGGTGGTCACTAAATTCGTGCTAAATCCCAGTACATCCTACCTAACCTGTGTCACGGTACAGAAACTTGAATTCCTTTAGAATCCTGTTTTAAAAACAGATTCGTATCCTTTGATTAAGGGATATTATTAACAGTAAGAGTTTGTCCAGTCTCACTGTATGACTGTGCTGTCTATTGTAAAAATACGAAAAATCTGCCCATTTAGAGTAAGTACGCACTACTGTAGCTAAGATAATTACAAGTCTAAGACCTACTACTAACTTGTAGCTTTGGTGAAACTAACTTCATGATATCAGTTCGAACGGTTCTTATTAAATACAGGATATGGTCATTTAGACTTCCAGTACACAAGCCATACGAGAAAGACAATTAGTGGGTCGTGAATAATGCAACCCCTTGTTTGTTAATCCATGAGTCATTGGCGAGATGCCTTCTTACTCAGTATTATCAGAGCAACAAAGAATGGGAACGAATGACGTCAGATTGTCGAAATCGAACAGTGATGATGAATACAATAACACGACAAGCTTCAAGTCCAGAGGGTAATTAGACAGATTCAAGACATCTAAACCACAAGTTTGAGGCCTGAAGCTTAAGTCAGAGGCAGTTTTCAGGAATCAAAACCAAAAGTTCAAAGCCTCGACCATAATTCCCAGACAGTTCTGACACTTCAGGACCAAAGGATCAAAGGCTTGAGCATAATTTACAGACAGTTTCGAAAGTTCAAAACCAAAAATTCGAAAATTATAGAGGAAGTCACAGATAGTTTTCAGGAAAAGCCAAAAGATCAAAAAAGCCTTGAGCATAATTCGCAGACAGTTTCGAGATGTCAAAACCAAAGGATCAAAAAAGCCTGGAGCATAATTCACAGACAGTTTCGAGATGTCAAAACCAAAGGATCAAAAAAGCCTTGAGCATAATTCACGGACAGTTTCGAGATGTCAAAACCAAAGGATCAAAAAAGCATTGAGCATAATTCACAGACAGTTTCGAGATGTCAAAACCGAAAGATCTAAAACTTGAACATAATTCACAGACAGTTTCAAAAATCAAAAACAAAAGGTCAAAACCTTGAGCATAATTCACAGACAGTTTCCAGAGTTCAAAACCAAAAGTTCCAGACATGTAGAGTAATTCACAAACAGTTTCGAGACAACACACCTCTTCGGTGATGTCTTGAAACTGAGGCATATTCTGTTCACGAAGCTGGTGACTGTATTTTCTTGTTGAGAATTGACATAATTTATTGGTAGCCATTGCACACACAGCATTTATCTTTCACAGAATAAAATGTCACGGGATAAAAACCAGTTAATGACAGCATCCTCAATCATCCTAATCCTGTTTCCTTTCCATCCCACAGGAGATTCACTGACTAGCTGAAGATCATAACAAGATGGTTCCGAAACACTTCGAACTCCCGCTATTACTGCTGTTGATTGAGCTCCTGGCAACAGTCAGTATGGAAGAACTGGGGGAACTGAGTCCCTGGGAATTCAGTAGTAAGTTACACATTCTTCTTCTTTTAATATACTTCTAAAGTAAGAACAGTGGAGGATGCAGTAAACAAGTACATGGTGATTATTGTAAAGTTTTGGTTAATTAAAAAAGTTGTTGAATTCAACCGACACTGAAGTTTTCAGTAAAGTTCTTAATGTAAGTTCACTTTTGGTCAAATTTGATAAACTGGAAGGCCTTTAATTACAGTATTTGAAAAATTCCCTCAAAAATTGGGATTATAACGTCTTGGTTAACTCAAAAAGCAGTTGAATTCAACAGTCACTGGCGTTTTCAGTTTTAGTTCACTTTTCGCCAAATTTAACAAACTGGAAGGCCTTTAACGATAGTTTTTGAAAAATTCCCTTAAAAATTGGGCTAAGAGGCATTTTTCTTTCCTTAACCTTTACATAATGTTCTCTGAACAAGTTCACCCAAAAAGATGTTAGGTTCAACAGACACTGAAGTTTTCAATGAAGTTCTTATTGTCAGTTCACTTTTGGTCGACTTTAATGAACTGGAACAATTAACTTTTTTGGAAAATTCCTCAGCCAAAATTGGGTTGAGAAGCATTTTGCTTTCCAGTCAATGTACCAAAAGCAATTCAAAATTATTGCAGAAACTATAGTGTAAGAGTAGTTATACAAATCTCATTTCCATTATTTCCCCGTGGAAAACAGACCTAGTTTCTTGAAAGTGATGTGTACAGATACAGGCCATTCCATGATTCATTATTGTAGAGACACGTAGGATACTGGTGGAAGATTCAGCCAACAGTTTCATTAAACTGTCATAATAACACCTTAGAGGAAACTATTCAATTAAGAATCCTTAAAGTGTCAGGTACGGGTATAAGAATCAGTCAACAATTTCATTAAAGTGTCATAATAATACCTTAGAGGACACTATTCAATCAGGAATACTTAAAAGTGTCAGGTACAGGTGTAAGATTCAGCCAACAATTTCATTAAACTGTCATAATAACACCTTAGAGGACACAATTCAATCAAGAATCCTTAAAAGTGTCAGGTGCAGGTGTAAGATTCATCCAACAATTTCATTATACTGTCATAATAACACCTTAGAGGACACTATTCAATCAAGAATCCTTAAAGTGCCAGGTACAGGTATAAGATTCATCCAACAATTTCATTATACTGTTATAATAACACCTTAGAGGACACTATTCAATCAAGAATCTTTAAAGTGTCAGGTACAGGTGTAAGATTCAGAAACAATTTCATTAAACTGTCTTAATAACACCTTAGAGGACACAATTCAATCAAGAATCCTTAAAGTGTCAGGTACAGGTATAGGAATCATCCAACAATTTCAATTAGCTGTTATAATAACACCTTAGAGAAAACTATTCAATCAAGAATCCTTGAAAGTGTCAGGTACAGGTATAAGAATCATCCAACAATTTCAATAAATTGTCACAATAATGCCTCCGAGTCCACTCCTCTAAATCAAGGATTATTTTCCAGACTGCCCGTACAAAGCCAGTTCAGATGCAACACCCACCATGCTCTACACTCCTCGTCTCCTGAACCTGAGGAAGCTAGGTAACTTAGCTACTAAGACGTGGATCATGTTCTCTGGCACAGTCTCTTACAAGGACGAGGTCGGCCTCACAGCTGGTTATCTATATTCTGTGACCAAAAGGGACCCGGAGGATAGTTCGGACCACAGTTATACTTTCACCAGACGTGGGACGACCCATGTCTACACGGGAGAACTCCTGCAGTTGGACACCTGGTCCTACGGTTTTGTCTCCTGTGATGAAGGTAATGCTGTCCTCTTTTGTTCTGGATATTTTCTGGTGAAGAGAGAGAGAGAAGCGTCCACTTCTCTGATTTCAGTAAAGCATAGGTGTAATTTTATAAGAAACATGGCCTTTTTCAGTAAAATATCGACATAATTTTTGTAGTAAAAAATGGGTAAATCTCCTGTCTATTATCTAATGACAACAGTTTTTCTGTACCTTCATAAAAAAATGCCACCTTCCTCTTGTTTTAAAAGCATGGACAAAATTCTTTGTAAAATAAACATTTGTAGAATAAACAATGGTCCAATACAATGACACTCCCACTGATTACTTTCATTGAGAGAAAAAAAGCTACTAAAAAATTCCTCTTCTAATACCAATACTGCTAGAGCAAAATCTATTGAATCACGCAGAAGTTTTCTTAACGACTGTAAAACCTTGTAAAAATAAGATATGTTAGAGGCAAAGCCTTGACTTCTCACTGATCTTATTCAATAAGTGAAGGCCTTACTCAAGTTCTTCTTAACAGTGCCAGATAGTAACATACTATGAAAGCTAGGACAAATTAAGTGCCATAAAAAATGAATAAATCGAATGAAATAAAACGGCACACTTCAAAATATAGAGTACCCTAATATAGTAGGCATTTTTGTAAATGCAATACAATGGCTAGTAGGCCTATTTTTCAATGCAATACAATGGCTAGTAGGCCTATTTTTAAATGCAATACAATAGCCAATATACAGAAGCACTGTTCTTATTTTTGACAGAAAAGGTGTAATACCAGTATTAATAATGATATGGCACCCTTCTCCAAATCTTTTAATCAATCTTTTCACAAACCAGGGGAACTAACTCTCCGTTCTTCCTAACAGACGAAGCCACGGCCATGAAAGAAGCTGACTTGTGGTGGCGAAAGTGCCCCTACTCCAGCCTGACAATTATCCTAATGGCGTTGGGCGCTCTGTTTATTGTGGTATTGATCGTTGCCACCACAGTCTGCATCATCAGGAGACGAAGAGCAAGAAGAGCGGCCAACCTCTACCCCTTGTCCAAAAGAATGAGGCCAAAGAGAGACACCATCTTGTACGTCTGATCTGGGGAGCAAGAATCTTGTCCTTGTACTGTGATGCTCAGAGTGGTGTGGGTCCTCTGAATTTGACTGGACCATACTGAGAGCCAAACTGAGATATTTAAAAGAAGGGAGTTCAGTGGAACTAGGTGGAAGTGGTTCCTAAAAGTGAAGCAAAAGTTATGAAAAATACACAATGCTTCTACCGATGTGAGTGCACAATCACGCGTACACTGAACATGTTCCCTGTTAGACCTACATATACCTACATCAGATTGAAAGTAGCGTTGACAAATGAGTGCCAAAAATTAACTTTGTCGCTGATATATTTTGTTGAGCGAATACTTCTAGTATCAGTCAAGAGTCTGAAGTGACAATGAGGCTTCAGGTTCTTCCTTGCTAAGACCTATTTATATGTGGGTCCTGATCTTTGTTCTTTACTGCCCTTGGGACACGATAGTAGACCAACCGCAGGAGTGAAAATGATCATTGATTTTGAGAATAATGATATGAAGTCCATATTACTCGGTATCTGATGTGAATGACTGACGAACCCTCCAGGGATATGACAAATTCACAATTATATTAACCTTTTTTACGAATTAAAATGTTGGCAATAATTTCAGTGAACTTCAGCACATAACGCGCCCATAGTTCTATTTTAAACTATTCCATAATGTATCAGAGTTCTTTTCATGTATATAGTGTACTATATAGCCGTGTCTGCATTTGAATAGTCACGCGATAATATTCTGGACTTTTCTAATTTATTTTATATCAAAATGCCGTTATTATTTGTAGAGAACTTTTTGCTTCAATAAATTCTATTTTCTTTTAGAATGTCATGTTACTAAAACAAGGCGCACACGGCGTTCATCTACCTAAGTTAAGTTTTTTTGTGTGTAAAAAACCTAATCACAACACCCATATAATTTAATCATGTTTTATGGACAAAGAAAGTTACTCCTGGAATTTCTCATTCATATTGTCTAACTGTACATATGTGGGAATCCTGATTAGAATTTTTGGGATGACATAGTTCCAATACTTTTAGATCTATATCATCTAAGTGTCTGGTATACATACATGAATTGTGCGGTCTAGCCTAAGCATGATAACAATTATTTAATTACCTTCAAGTTACCTTGGTGTTACCTATACCCAAGATAAGCTATAAAAGAAAACTTACTTTCAATGTATGTTAGAAAGCAACACTCAGAGAAGATCGCATTGAAATGCAACCTGCTCAGTGAAACGATTAGAATTTATGTAAAAGGATGGACATTCATACTGCAGTAGACAGCCCTAGAACACTTGCTCAAGGATGTTTAAGAATGCAGCATCCTACTAACAGGTCTCATCTAGAACAGTTTGATGGTTCTAGCAGTGGGTATGTTTATGCATATCTTTACAGCACCAGTCAATCCATTGGAACTGTTTGAATGTTGTCCTTGGGACACTGATGAACACAGTAGGGACAGGAACAAATTGTACCCAGTGATGTTGCTCACTATTTGTGCATACCTTTACAACATCAGTCAATCCATTGTCACTCTGTGGGAATGTTGTCCTCAGTTAGTAAATGACACAATGGGCAACAAGAACAACTTGAACTAGAGATATAGCTCACTATTATTGTATTATATTATGTCAGCGATGACTCGTAGGACATAACATCCTAAAGGGGCTGCTGGATTTATGGGGTTTTAATAGTCCTAAAGACAATACCTCGGTCCATAACTGCCTACAATCTGGGGAAAATTGAATTAGCCTGTGCACCATTCACTACATCCAACAAAATTCATCTTCCTTTATTAAAATCACTCAGTGGGAACTTGTCAGGGATTTAAATTCCCGACAGGCACAAAGGATGTCATCACTCTGCTCTAGGCATACTGAAGGTGGGACCAAATATTACCTACTGCAATTTTATTACCTTTTCTTAACAGTACTTCATGGTTGGTTGTTGGGAATCATTCTCTTTGATACCTTCTAGGCATTGGTGAGAATACCACTTCTCAAGATCCCAACTCTGGTGTCCAGATTCAGGGAATAATTCATCAAGCATGGTAGCAGAAGGCATGCTGGACCATTCCTTCAACTTTAGAGACTGAGTTACTACCTAGTCAGGACTTCAGCCTAAATTTCTGAATTCTGGGTGGGGAGTTTTTATGTAGTGGGAGGTCCAACCTAAGTTTGCGCTAGCCAGATCAGTGCCAGTGGATAGGCACTTGTTCTTGAAAAGTCATCTATTAAAGCAAAAGTGCTTTTGCATGATTCAGGTGGCCAATATTGTTTTTAAATTTACAAATGAAATGTTTTTCCACACCAACACAAGTCTGTGAAGATATCCACATGACCACAGAAACCGAGGAGCCATTCTGGAACACTTTTAGAGTGTGTCTGACAACCACAGACTTCACGTAGAACAGCATACGATTGACTGACACTGATTGGTGAAAACTACTATGAGATTCAGGGACTCTGTAACACGGTTTTTTGGACTTTGCTCCTTATCAAAGCATCGGATGTAGCTGAAAGTTGACATATGTAAATTTTACAGCCACACACAAATTTTGTTAGCATTATCAATATCCTAAACCCGATAGTTTTAATTTTTATAGAATAAAAATTATCTAGCCGACGCCATGGCCAATGATTACGAGCTAAGAGTCGAAAAACATTCATTACGTAAGCAAAGTAAACATTTGACGAAATGTTACCCCGCCCATCCAACAGACAGAAACATTCACCTTGTTCCATCGGCTCTGAAACCCAAAGACTTTATGAATGGCAGAACGATACATAGAAGTGGGCGGGGTGTCTGTGCTAGCGTAGTAATACTACTGTAGCAGTAGTGCCGCAACAGTACATATAGCAGAATATACATGAATTAAACGTTTAAGCCAACTGCTGGGATCCTAGAGGATCATTTAGCTCTTCTTGCAACTACTCGAGAATTGAGTTTTTATAGCCAGAAGTTAAATTTTCTAATACAACAATGCCCATGGTAGCCTTCAGTGTTATCCTGAATTATAACGAGGCCAAAGTGGGTGGAGCCTCATGAAGTCATCATTCTGACGATAATAATTGGTAAAGGTTTAAAGCCAAAATACGTTACCGGCTATTTTTTTCAGTAAATAGGTAGATAGCCAATAAATAAAAATTGCTTGACATTGGATATAGCAGTTATCAAATCAAGCTTGTCTACTATGTTTTTGAAAATTACCAACTATTCCCTACATCTTGTCAATCTGATTGTGACCTATAAAGTAAACTGTAATTTCTTAGGTTATTTTGGAAGTTTGACTAATAATCGAAGTGTTTTTGTATTTATTAACATATTTTGTTGGTTTGTTCATTATGACAACTATCAGTGGAGATGTTTCAGAGTTCATAAAGGTGTGCTGCTTTGCTTATATTTAAATTTGTATGTCATTGTTGCCAGCGGTATAGCCTTCGTTACGTATAGCCAATCATCCATCGAGAAAGAGGGAAGAAATGCTGTCATAAGTTACGTAACGAGTGCGTTCGAAACCTTTGCTCTGAGTAAGTTGGCCCGTCTTCAAAAAGTCACTTTTACATTATAGGTACCAAATTTATTCAACCTACGTAATGCAGAATACAGTCAAAATTTATGTGTAAATATAATGTGTATTCTGAATAAGCGTTATATTTATGAAATGCATAGATAAAAAGTTATTGCGAAAAAACCGTGTTACAGAGGCCCTGAATCTCATAGTAGGCTGTCAACCAAAGCACTTGGGCACTATTAGCACACAAATGAAGATTGTCCTCTGCAAATCAAAGCATTTGACACTGTAAACAGGGTGAGCTAGCTATAGCTTAGAGGACAACCTACTTCTGTTCAGAAGGAGATTTCTGTATTAGGATAGCTACACAAAGAAGGTACAATTTTACTGTATTAAGTGGTATATATTACTGAATAGTCATTACAACACATTTCCCTACATTTCTATTCCATTGGCCATTGGCTGCACAAGAACAGGAGATTTGCTCTTTGCGATAATCGTGTTTAACCAAGTTTGACCCTTAAAGTTAGAAGGTCAAGGTCAAAGCACTTTGGCAGATTTAGTGTTTATAGGTACATAGCACATATCTTTGGGATTCCTTCCTAACTAATTAGTTAGAAAGATAATTCCATGCTGATAGTTTAAAAGATCAAAGGAATCAGCGAGTGATCTGTGGTAAAGTTATACTGCTAAATATCTATAATTCCTTATTGATTATGTTTTCTAATATCAACACTGATCTTCAGTGCTAAGTGTGAAGGACACACAGCAGGTTAAAGTTTTGATGTACGTAATTATAGGATACTGAAATGTTTGTTAACTATTTAGTATGCCAACTGTTGCGTGTTTTATTTTTTTTTTTAGTTTTTTTTTTTTTTTTTTTTTTTTTTTTTTTTTTTTTTTTTTTTTTTTAGCATAAATATGCTCTATACTGAGCGATCTGGCTTCTGACATCATCCAAATTGAAAAGGACATTCAAAAATTCAGTCTTATGAATTGATAAATTCGTAAAAGAAAAATATAAGTATATATATAAATATATATACATATATAAATATGTATAATACATAATATATATGTATATATACAAATCCACATACAGGTTTCTATATAAAATATGCTTGTGCATAATGAATTACTGACGTAGCTAAACCTTAATAAGCTTTTAGCCAAAATGACGTCAAAACAACATTGACGCAGTTTCTCTATTAGTCGCCATTATGAAGCAATGACAGAATAACGAATAACGGCAGTAATGGACAAACAGATGGTAATTCGGGGTAATTGCGTTATACATTAACCGCTGCTGTGTTTATCAAAATAACGTCATTAGTACCTGCGCCTTCCGTCATTCATCTAAGTGGACTCCTGCTTTACAGCAAAAAATGTCTGCAACTTATCACATACATGTCACAGACATGTTGAAAACTAGTACCTGGTCCTTCACTCATTCACTGCGTTTACATTTGCATTACAGCATAATATGTCGGCAACTTACCACATACGTCAAAAACATGTTGAAAATAAGTCACAATGAAGTTGTAAACAAATCACATACATTTTTCCAACAAGTCACATACATGTTGCAAACAAGTCACAAAGAAGTCTACAACAATATTGAGGAGAACGAATCTTTGGCAAATGCTAGAGAATCATATGAAACACTGGTTAAAGTTACCTACAAATTACTAACTATGTTGCATGAAACATATTTATGATGTGTCTGCAACAAATTGCCAACGTGTGATTACATTTCACTGCAGCGTAAGTAGATGCAAGCTTACTCATCTCCCATATTAGTGGCATTATTAAATCTACATAATCATACGAGGCACCGGTTAAACTCACCAACGAATCATTGACTTGTATTCAACATGTTCATGAAGTGTGTACAACAAATATCCGACATGTGATTACAACATTTCACTGCAGCGTAAACGCACACTTATTTATCTCCCATATTAGTGGCATTATTAAATCTAGATAATTGTATGGGCCACCGGTAAAAGTCACCAACAAATCGTTGACTTGTATTCAACATGTTCATGAAGTGTGTGCAACAAGTTGCCAAATGTGTTTACAACATTTCAGTGAATCATAGATTCATTTATTCATCCCCCATATTAGTGTCATTATTAAATCTTCATAATCATACGAGGCACTGGTTAAACTCACCAACAAATCGTTGACTTGTATTCAACATGCTCATGAAGTGTGTACAACAAATTGCCGACATGTGATTACAACATTTCACTGCAGCGTAGACGCACACTTATTCATCTCCCATATCAGTGACATTAGCCTCATCATTATCATTTTCATTACCAAATCACATCCATTTATAGGTCGTCGATTATTTTGGCAAACAAGCCAGACATGGTCTATTCATCGGCAGAGTCGTCAATGGAACCAAAATAGACCAAAGGAGATAACAATAAGAAACAATAAGGAATGATTTACGAGGCCGTGACGAACATTTGGATCTGAAGGTCGTCATGTAGGAAGGAGGAAGGCATTTTACACGCTGCTGAGTCAAGTCAGGCATCCGTATTAAACAGCAAAGATACTTTTACGTGAATGAATATATATATAGGATGTGTGTGTGTGTGTGTGTCGTGTGTGTATTTGATTTTAAATTACGAGGAAATATAGAGAACGAGATGATTATACGAACAAAATCACAGCCACGAAGGAAAATTGAAACACAGGAGATGCTGTAAGTACTTTCGTCTCATTGCTTGGTAAGAAGACGAAAGTATTACTTTGCATCTCCAGCGTTTCAAATTTTCCTTCGTGGCTGTAACTTTATTGATATCTGTATATATATTTATATATATATATATAATATATATATATATATATATATATATATATATATTATATACATACATACATATATTTATACATATATATACAAGCATATATTACCCAAGTGCTCACTATCAAACGGAGAAAATAATTAGTATCTAAACTAAAGAGAAGAAAAAGCCAAAAAGAAAGCAAAAAAAAAAAACAGCCAGACAAAAATATGCCCTTAGCAATACGTCCCCTACTTGAGAAACCTATACTTTCTAAGGCATCTGCTAAACCAGTTAAATATGGTTACACTTACGAAAGCTTCAAAGTTTCCTATCTGCAAGCGAGTTCGATAACCCAATTGGGAAACAGATATTGTTGTAATCGTCCCCACACAGACTTGCCTGCCCTGATGGCTTTTCCTAGTTCCACACTAGGGAAACTCCAAAAGAGTATCATCATTACAATTCGCTCAAGCTGATCCTTG
>NC_087204.1:101615098-101625098 GCF_015104395.2 Macrobrachium nipponense
TGCATGTTACTTTACAGTCAACGCAACGAAGACCAGTACTACCCTCGCATACAAATCAGAGAGAGAGAGAGAGAGAGAGAGAGTGGGGTAGGGAGCAATTAATAAACTCATTATCAACGCCATGCATATCGCATTGCAATATTTTTTCCGCAATAAGGTATCATTGCAATGCAATAAACATTGTAGCGAGGTCACAAAACACGACAATGTCGTTCTTATGCACCTTGACTAAGAGTGCATTGATCTTGCTGATTCTGATTGTGTGTGTGTGTGTGTGTAACGTTGCCAAAGTGAGATAGGCCCCTTAACGGATTAACCCCATGTGGGCCCATTACTAACTAGAAATTCAAGTTCCCAAAGAGTATAACGGTATTCATTTGAAAGAAGTTACAAATATCATAGGATATACAATTATTATTATTATTTTATTTTTTTTTTTTTTTTTTATTTTTTTTTTTTTTTTTTGCTTCTCACAGTCCTCCAATTCGACGTGTGGTATTTATAGTGTGGGAATCCGGGTTGCATCCTGCCTCCTTAGGAGTCCATCTCTTTTCTCACTGGTGGCGCCGTTTCTAGGAATCACACTCCTCTGCATGAGTCCTGGAGCTACTTCCAGCCTCTAATTTTTCCAGATTCCTTTTCAAGGGATCTTGGGATCGTGCCTAGTTGTTCCTATGATTCATGGGTACAATTTCACTGGCATATCCCCATATCCTTCTTATTTCTATTTTTCAGATCTTGATACTTATCCATTTTTTCCCTCTCTTTCTCTTCAACTCTGGCTGTCCCATGGTATTGCGACATCAAATGAGTGATACTTTCTTCTTGATTTGTCAATCAACGTCACGTCTGGTCTATTTGCAAGTATCACCCTATCTGTTCTGATAGTCCAGAGGATCTTTGCCTGATCTTTTTCTATCACTCCTTCAGGTTGGTGCTCGTACCACTTATTACTGCAAGGTAGCTGGTGATTCTTGCACAGGCTTCAGTGGAGGGCTTTGCCACTGAATCATGCCTCTTTTTGTACTGGTTCTGTGCAAGTGCCGGACATGCGCTTGTGGCTATGGTTGGTTTATAGTTTCATTTTTCGTATTGCACTTCCTACCATATGGGAGAGATGTTATTTCCATCTATCGTCCTTTGAACATATCTGATTCTTAGGGCCTGATCTTGTGCCGCTGTTATCATTCCTTCAGTTTCCTTCTTAAGCTCTCCCCTCTGTAGCCATTGCCATGTGTCATCGCTGGCTAGTTCTTTAGTCTGTCTCATGTATGTCGTGCATTGGTTTGTTGTGCCAGTCCTCTGTTCTGTTTGTCATTCTCTGTCTCTGTATTTTTCTGGGTCTTCATCTACTTTTATCAAGTCCTTCTTTCCATGCACTCTTCATCCACTCGTCTTCACTGGTTTTCAGATATTGCCCCAGTGCTCTGTTCTCAATGTTGACGCAGTCCTCTATACTTAGTAGTCCCCTCCCTCCTTCCTTTCGTGTTATGTATAGTCTGTCCGTATTTTGCTCTTGGGTAGTAGCGTTTGTGTATGTCATATGTTTCCTGGTTTTCTGGTCTATGCTGCGAAGTTCTGCCTTCGTCCATTCCACTATTCCTGCGCTGTATCTGATTACTGGCACTGCCCATGTGTTTTATGGCTTTTATCATATTTCCAGCATTGAGTTTGACTTGAGTATCGCCTTGAGTCTCTGCATATATTCTTTCCTGATCGTGTCCTTCATCTCTTGGTGTTTATATCCCCTCTTTCCATTATTCCCAGGTATTTGTATATAGTCTCATCTATGTTTGATTATTATTATTATTATTATTATTATTATTATTATTATTATTATTATTATTATCCAAAAGATAAACCCTATAATATGGACAAGCCCAGCGAAGGGGTCGTCACTGACATAAAATTCAAGTTTCCAAAGAATATCATTGTGTTCATTTGAAAGAAGTAAAAGAAGAAAATAGGATATACAATTATTATTATTATTATTATTATTATTATTATTGTTATTATTATTATTATTATTATTATTATTAAGATAAAACCCTATTTATAGGGGACAAACTTGCAGGGGTTCTTTATTTAAAATTCAAGTTGCAAAGAATATATGTGGTCTTTTAAATAATAATAATAATAATAATAATAATAATAATAATAATGTATACAATAGCCAGTATTTCATCCCATGAGATGTAACATCAGTAATAATGATTTTTCCAGTTCAAGGGGCATGTGAATTGGTGACCCAGTGACCTTACTGTTTGACCCACGGTCAAGGAAAACGAGAACCAGACAGCAAAAGGGAGAACAAGAATGAGCCGTCTCTCACCAGCAGTTTGTCGAACCCGTAACAATAAGCGAAACTGAACCTAGTGTAGATTATCAACAGGAATTGTGGGACAATTTACTTAAATATTCTTCAATTAAAGAAGGTTTACCGAAGAAATATTGCTTTAACGTCACTGTAAAGGAAGATCAGTAAATATGAGAAGGGATAGCTTGCCAGGTGCTGCAAGGCTACCTGGCCTCAAAAGACAAGAGAACAGCAGACAATAGCTCCCATAACAAAGACGCAAGAGCCACCTGGTGGCTGGAAAGATGAACTAAAGAAGACCCGGGTGGTGCCATGTCATTTACTGAGACGAATTAGCAGTGTCTTTGTTTGTCAATCCTGTTGAGAGGGAGGGGGGAAGGGGTTGGGGGAGGGGAGGGAACAGGAGGTGGTGAATCACCCTAATTATGAAGTGCTAATGTTCCAACCCGGTTAACAACAGCTGAGGCCAATAAAAATCTCTAGTTGGGAGATGGAGAAGAGTGCTTTCGACGATAAGACATAAAACCTACTCAGTTCTAACTTATCGGAATTAGCTGCTTAAACGTGATCTGTCTGTAAGGCTGCGTCTACATCAAGCGAATCGAATCCATTCAATTCACGAAGAATCAACGCGATTCACGATTCGTCTTGATTAGCCACATTAATTTCAATGTAACAGCTTACATCAAGCGAATAGAGTCAATTCAAATTCTCTCTCTCTCTCTCTCTCTCTCTCTCCAGGAAAATAATCAGAAGTTGTAGATAAACCCGTGAAATTCTCTCTCTCTCTCTCTCTCTCTCTCTCTCTCTCTCTGGAAAATAAGAAAAGTTTGCAGTTAATCTGTGAATTCTCTCTCTCTCTCTCTCTCTCTCTCTCTCTCTCTCCAGGAAAATAATCAGAAGTTGTAGACAACCGTGAATTCTCTCTTCCCTCTCTCTCTCTCTCTCTCTCTCTCTCTCTCTCTGGCTCTGGAAAATAAGAAAAGTTGCAGTTAATCTGTGAATTCTCTCTCTCTCTCTCTCTCTCTCTCTCCAGGAAAATAATCAGAAGTTGTAGATAACCCGTGAATTCTCTCTACTCTCTCTCTCTCTCTCTCTCTCTCTCTCTCTCTCTCTCTGAAAGAAAATAAGTAAAAGTTGCAGTTAATCTGTGAATTCTCGCTCTCTCTCTCTCTCTCTCTCTCTCTCTCTCTCTCTCTCTCTTCAAGAAAATAATTAAAAGAGAGAGAGAGAATTCCAACCATTCCTTAACTTCCGAGCAGCGATCATCCCGTAGAGGGGGAACGAATTAAAAAAAAAATTTTTAATGTTTCGACACAGACTGGGTTTAACACAAAAGTTCCCTCCGGTCACCGTAATCTCGTAAGAAGAAGAAGAAGAAGAAGAAGAAGAAGATCCTCACTGGATGTAACCAGTCGAGGATACTTCGGAGAAGTGCATGTTTTTTTTTTTTTTTTTTTTTTTTTTTTTTTGTTTACTTCGCGCGTCAAGAACCGGATAGTCGCCAAACGTCACTAAAAGGACCCCGCTCTCCTGACGGCTCCTGACTTCGAATAAATTGAAAACGACGACGCCCTCGCAGAGCCGCCGAACTGACTATCCCCGATTATTCTAGGGAATAATTAGATAAATGAGCAGCAGACCTTATACAATCCAGGCCGGAAAATGACGTTGTATGCGAAGTCGTGATTCGCAAAAGACCGCAAGAATGTGGAGGCGGGGAGGGGGGGGGTGGGGCGGTCGGTCCACCGCCTGATTCTCATAATTATGACGTAGTTGATTTTTTTTTTCGGCACTCAGTGGATTCGGGATTTTGGACTCTATTTGTTGTTGCTCTTTGTGGTGGTGGGATGGTGAGTGAGTGAGTGAAGACGCGTATCCCTTGTGTGTGTGTGTGTGTGTGTATATATATATATATATATATATATATATATTATATATATATATATATATATATATATATATAGATATATAAGTATGGGGATACAATCCACAATGATGTAAAATCCTTCTGTATAGCTTTCGACCATCAGCTGTGGTCGAAAGCTGTGTAAGTTCCCGTACAAGATGTATATATATATGTTAAACTACAGAAGGATTTTACACCATTGGTGGATTGTATACCCATTTACTTAGAGGTACGACACAGTACCTAGCTTCTGCATATATATATATATATATATATATATATATATATATATATATATATATATATATATATATATATATATATAGGCATTGTGGTGTGATCACAATTACATACGTATCAGGTGCGAAAGTAACCAGTACATTCTCTCTCTCTCTCTCTGTCTCTCTCTCTCTCTCTCTCTCTCTCTCTCTCTCTATATATATATATATAATATATATATATATATATATATATATATATATATATATATAAAATAAAAGGATACCTACTTGAAGAAAGAGACAGCAGTCTCTGAAATATAGTATTTTCTCTCTATATTTTGGCGTTTTTATGGACTCCTTTTATTAGATGGAATTCTGTTGTAACAGAACATTTTTTACCAGTCATAGATGCATGTATGTATGTATGTATGTATGTATGTATGTATGTATGAATGTATGTATGTATGTATGTGTATGTATGTATGTTGGAGCGTCCAATGAACCCAAGTATAAAATCGTCCACAGGCCCAGCTCAAACGATCGCGTATTTCACATCAGCGCGCCTTGAACCAGTATTTGGGCATGAATATGGTACAACCTGATCGTATTCCATGCGCCTTCATGAAGTGTCTCCATTAGTGAAAGCAGGTTTTTTCCTGAATCAAACGGACATAAACGAACTTAGGTTTTTAATCAACTGATTATCAATTTGAAAGGTCTTTTCGTGTCACAGAAATGCACAAGGGTGAATAAACTGGATGTTTCGCAGGTGTATGAATGCATATACACATGCATACATGATATGATGTGTATGTTTTATGTATTACTTAAGACTTCATTCTTTATTTAGGACACTCAGACCCGGCCCCCACGACCCCCAAACCCCATCGCCACCAAAGGACCATTAAATTTGGCAACTAATTGGAACACTAAATTTGGTACCAAATTTAGTAGCTTAGAAAGGCTACTAAATTTGGTGCATAATTGGACCACTAAACTTGGCACCCAAATTTGACCAGTAAACATGGCACCAAGTGGACCACTCGATTTTTCATTTGGCACCTGAGAAGACCACTAAATTTGACACCTAACTGAACCATACAAATTGGCACCTAAGTGGACCACTAAATTTGACACCTGAGTCGATCACAAAATCTGGCACATAACTGGACCATTAAATTTGCATCTAAGTGGACCATTAAATTGGCCCATCTGTGGAACACTAAATGTGGCCCCTAAACGGACTGCTAAATTCGGTACTTGAGTAGACCACTAAAGTTGGCGTCTAATAGGATCTCTAAATTTGGCAACAAAGTGAACTACTAAATTTGGCACTTAATTAGAGCAATAAATTTGGCACCTCTAAGGAACACTAAATTTGGTTCCTAAGTTGACCACAAAATTCGGAACCTAAATGGACCACAAAATTTAGCATCTAAGTGAACCACTAAATTGGGCACATAGGTGTACCACTAAATTTAGCTCTTAAGTGGCCCACCAAATTTGACACATAGGTTAACCAGTAATCTGGCACCTAATTCTCCAAAACATGACCATATGGCCCAAAATGTGGCCCAAGACTTAGCAATCTTAGAAAATCTACGTGAAAATACACTTCTGTATCAAGTCTACTGCAAAGAGAAAACTAAAAAATGGACGTTCTTTGTAGTAAGTAGTAACATAAAAAATGTCTTTGGTAATTAAAAAAAAATACGTATAAATGCAATTTTCAGAAAGTCTTTTACATGGAAAAAACTAAAAAAAAAAAATTCCCAAGACGTCTCCATCTACGAAAACTACATAAAAACATTTTTAGAAGTATTTTTCAGGAAGAAAACTACAAAAAATGTTTTTTTGTAATTTAAAAAAACGTATAAAATGCAAGGCGAAAACTAAAAAAAATATTCCAAGACTTCGCCATCTAAAAAAACTTACATAAAAACCGATTTAGAAGTATTTTTCTGGGAGAAAACTACAAAAAATGTGCCAATACTTCGTCATCTAAAAAAAATACATAAAAACATATTTAGAAGTATTTTTCAGGAAGAAAACTACAAAAAATGTCCCAAGACTTCTTAACTAAAAAAAATACATAAAACAGATGTATAAGTATTTTTCAGGGAGAAAACCATAAAAAATGTCTCAAGACTTCGTAATCTAAAAAAAAAAAATTAAAATTAAAATTTAAAAAAATGCATAAAAACAGATTTATGAGTATTTTTCCGAGATAAACTTACAAAAAAAAATGTCCCGAAGCTTTATCTAAGAAAAAAAAAATTCATAAGTATCTTTTAGGGAGAAACCTACAAAAAGATGGCTCAACCTTTTTATCAAGCTTCACACAAGCAGAAAATCTAAAGAAAGAAAAAGAAAAAAAAAAGAAAATCTATAGACTAGGTATCAATCAACCAGTGGCCCTACGGAACTCCGCTACCGCGCATGCGCACATCGACGTCAGAATTTCCGATAGAACACACATATACATCCTGTTCGGCCCACCCTATCCCCCCCAACAAACCCCACCCAATCCTTTGTTATGTAGAACAATGCACGTTGACACACACATAGAGTATCCCATAAATACTTGCATAAGATCAATTGCTATGCAATTGATTGTCTCTTTCGTAATTACTCCGCTATTTGCAAATGCTCATTAGCATTCATTACCTCATCTATGAGTAGCGATAGTAATGCTGTGTTGAGTACATTGTTCTTGGACAAGATTCTTATGGTATCATAGCACGCAATAGAGGGAAATGATTGGCTCTAGTGATGATGGTGTGTATTTGTGTGTGTATTATTCATGTGTGTATGTGTAATATATAAATATATAAATATATATATATATATATATATATATATATATATATATCTATATATTATATATATATATATATATATATATATATAATTTATATAAATATATATATATATATATATATATATATCTATATATATATATATATGTATATATATACATAAATATATATACTCTTGTATATATGTATATATATATATATATATATATATATATATATATATATATATATATTATAAAATGAATAACTTGATCACGAAGTATATAAAACGTGATGTTAGCGATATCTTTGTCAGTTTTTATGTAAATTCTTTGTTTACAAAAGTCCCTATTGACTCTGTGCTAGAATATTTAAGTAATGAACTTGTACTGCATGAATTGCCTTTGTCCGTTAGTCACATAATTTCCTTGATTAAGTTATGTATTTGTGATTGCAGATTTATTTTTTAATGGAGAATATTACCAACAAATATTTGGTATGGCCATGGGTAGCCCTTTATCACCTCTCCTTTCAAACTTATATATGGAATTTTTTGAGAGACAACACTTCCCGAATATCAAACTTGTCCCCTTAAAATGGTACCGATATGTAGATGACATCTTAGTAGTCTTACTTGTTGGTATCGATGTAAATGATTTACTGTCTAAATTGAATAATTTAGTGCCATCCATAAAATTCACTGTTGAAATTGAAAATAACAATGTCATCCCTTTCCTAGATGTATTAATACATAGAGAATCTTTCCAATGCAAATTCAGTATTTATAGAAAACCCACAAATAATTTAACATATGTACATTTTTATTCTGCCACCATCTTAATATAAAAAAATTCAATTTTTTCTTCTATGTTCCTACGCGCTTTGCGTATCACGAGTCCACAATATCTTGACCAAGAAATAGAATACATAAAAAAGATAGGAAACTATCTCTGCTACCCACCTCATTTAATTGATTTATGTTATCAAAAAGCTCACAAAAAGTTTTATAGTGTTGTTATTAATGAAAAAGAAATGCCTAAAAATGTTCTTAGCTTACCTTACTTTCGTGGATTTGGAAACCATAAAATCAATATTTAAATCGTTTAATGTTAATGTAGTGTTCTCCTATAAAAATACCATTAAAGATATGCTAATAAGAATAGTCCCGTAACAAATAACAACATCATTTACAAAATTCCTTGTAAGGATTGCCCATCGTTTTACGTTGGCCAGTCAAGTAAAAATTTATGTGACGTATTAAGCAGCATATGTATTCAGTAGAACAGCCCAGACTTCAAATGCACTGTTTATCCATCTGAGTGAAAAATCTCATTGTATTAATTGGGGTATACCTCGGTAATTGCTAGATCTAATGATTATTTTGTTTCAAGAAATTTACTGGAATCAGCAATTATACAAATCACTAATAAAAACAACCTAAATCTTAGTCTGGGAATGTACCATTTGGATCCATATATTTGTAAGATGTTTATGAAGGACCTTTAAAATAAATGAACAAAAACTAATAAATTAGTCCCACATGTATATAGTTATTATTTCTTTCTTTCTCTCTCTCTCTCTCTCTCTCTCTCTCTCTCTCTCTCTGGTCCGATATTCTCTCTCCCTTCTCTTGCTCGATATATATATATTTATATTTCTTTCGTCTTTTCATTAATAATATTTTTTGGGAAAAATTTGTGTAAAATTCAGATATTAAATTGTATATGCTTCCGTGTTTTTTCAAAATGTACTGTTTTCTGGAAGAATAACTTGTTTACTGCGTGTATCCTTCAAGAAGTGGCTACCCTCAGGCGGTTCCTCCTTTCTGTAGAGTGAAATCGCCCTTCATTGCCTAATCTTGTAGTGTCAGTTTGGATATTAAGCCTTCTTTTGACTATGTTGCTCTCTGTAAAATCAGTTGCCTTCAGTAAAGGGTCCGAACAGGACCGAAAGTACTTGGCTATCTCGCTTTTACATTTATCCTTCGTGGCAAAAATTTCATCTATATATATATATATATATATATATATATATATATATATATATATATATATATATATATACATTTTTAATACATATAATATATATATATACATATATATATATATATATATATATATATATATATATATATATATATTTATGTATATAAATATATATATGTATATATACTATATATATACAAATATATATATGTAAATTATATATATATATATATATACATATATATATATATATATATATATATATATATATATATATATATATATATATATGTATGTATATTATATAAGACAAAAATTAAATTAAACACTAAACCTTTTACAATCCGTCAAAAAAACTAACAAAAACTGGCTAACAAAAGACGCGCAGAAGACGCGACCAAAAATAGAACCAAAGAAATTAATAACAACCGCGAAGAAGGCTCATAATTATAATAACAATCTATAATATATTACGAACTTAATGAAGGCCGCCCACAGGCTTTTGCGGTATCACGAATCAGGCCTCACTTCGAGAATTAAGGAAGGAGATGCTGTAATCGTTTTAATATTTAACCATTTCGTATTTATACGAATATTTGATGATCAGTTTCAGCGCCATTTTTCTTCGCGAGGTTTGCAGGTGACGCAATCCCGCTGGCTCGGTCGAGTCACGGCTGGATGTACGCATTATATTCTTCTCGTGATGTCATTTTTTTTTCTCTCTGCTTCTCTCTCTCTCTTTCCTTTTTTTAATATTTCTCATTTAGCTT
>NC_087204.1:101630098-101635098 GCF_015104395.2 Macrobrachium nipponense
CGAAAAATTCCGACCAGCGGGAATTTCCTCTCCTACTCAGCTGAGCAAGAGATGAAATGCCAACTAGCCATTTTTATACAACCCTAGACTCATTCTTTACGTCCTTTGGTAATCGGCGTCAGAATGATCAACTATAAGGTTTGAAAGTCAATAAATAACTAACTATTTAAAGGATAAATCATCTTATCAATCTCAGTAAGAGGGAAAGTCCTAAACAGCTTCATTGGCCTCCCCTACCATGTCACCCTCCCTAAATCCTATCTGTGATCCAGCCGCAACTGGTAACTGTTCTGGTCAGTCCACTCCCCGTAACCTTGGTAGTCATATACAAGGCAGCTCTCAGTATCCCTGCAGTCAGTATTCAGTGAACGCTGAAGGAATACAGGTCCTCTCTTAGTGAGCCAGTCCTACCTGCTTACCTTACCCCTGTTACCTATTGTTGCCTCATCGCTTGGTTCTGTGTATTCTGCATCGTCAAGGTCCAGTTCGCGAGTGTGTATCAAGGAGTGTTATTCAAGAGATATACCTACAAGGAGTGTTATTCAAAAGATATATCTACAGGGACCTTTTCAATCGTCTGTGTACAGTACGTTATCTGGACGAATTTTTGGGATTGTGAAGGAATTGATTATACAGAGGAACAGTTAGTGTCAAAGTTCAGTGTTGCCAACAGTTGTTCATGTTCACCGACGTACAACCCTCCTACAACCTCACGATGGAAGCCAAAGCCCTGGTCGAGGTGACGGACATCGTCCTGCAGAACAACAAGACGGCCACCGTCGAAGACGGCTACGAGATCTTCAGCCTGAAGCGAGTCGAGGGCTTCGAGATCCCTCTGGAGATCATGGGCATCGCCCTCCTGATAGCTACCATCCTGGCCACGGCCAGGTACATCAAGAAGAAGCTGAACAAACCGCCCAAACAAGAGACGACGGTGGCAACGGTGGCGGTGGCGGGCGAGGGCGCCGTGTGAGGGACGACGCCCCAAAAGGGCGCTCGTATCGCCTCCTGGGTTTCATCATGTGCATCTATCGTATCTCGGAACAAGCAGCAGCAGCTGGAGAAAACGAAGAAGAAGAAGAAGAAGCAGTGTTGGTAGAAGTGTTCGTTCAGTGAGATGTTCCGAGACGTCTCGTTTTGTCGATTCGAAAAAATGGGACACTTGTCGTGAAAGGCATATGATATAGCAGTCTTTCGACGAGCTTTTTGTTGTATAGAAGATAGCCTATC
Organism: Macrobrachium nipponense; assembly: GCF_015104395.2. Taxonomy (NCBI): domain Eukaryota; kingdom Metazoa; phylum Arthropoda; class Malacostraca; order Decapoda; family Palaemonidae; genus Macrobrachium; species Macrobrachium nipponense. The sequence continues at coordinate 101,631,329 of NC_087204.1, forward strand.
GCCTCCAGTACGATCTTTCCTTCTTCGAAAGAGCTGCCCGCCCACACAACACCAATGCAGTCAAGCACGTTCGGAAGGCCAGGTCAAACGGAGAGATAGAGAAAGGTGTTCTCCATTTAGCTGGATGCATCCGGTTCAAGCCAAGGTGTTTCATTGCCCCGCTAAGGATGATTCAGATCCTACGGATGTGATATCATTTTGTATGAAAAAAGAGCAAGCAGCACTTCGGGCTGATTTGGTTATGTCGCCATTTGCCGCGGTCAGTACACGGGGTGTTAACACTTTCGTGTGACTGACGGACGTGTTTTTGGCAAGAGATTATCATTAATATTATCTGCATTCATTTACTGTATTTCATGACAGTTTAAAAATGTTTGTAAAGGTTCTTATGAAACTCTTATCATGTACAATAATTTCATAAGTCTACTCTGTCGACATTCACGGTTCAAAATGTATAGAAGTTATGTATCCAAGATCTTAAAACGTTAAATTGATTATTTTTGTCGACAATGTACTCAATACAAAATTGTGTAATCGATATCTAACCCAATTCGACCAAAATAAAAACCTTTAAATGCAATTCCATATATGATTTCTCCTTCCAAACCAAAATTACTTAACACAGCATCCTTTTTTGCCCTGTCAATATTCTCACTTGGCTAAAGCTATCAAAAACAACAACATAGGAATTGATTATGATATGACCAGAGGTATCTAAAACTCAGCACTAGTGGAGTCAATTTTTTTAATTGGAAATAAAAGAAGAACACCAAACATACAAACTGGAAGCTGTTGTTTAAGCAAATGCCATTCGCACCATAAGAGAAAACGCCGATTTCTTCATTCCTGGCACGTCCTAGAAAGCTAGCACTAGAGAGCTTTGCTGATTTACTCGGAACCCATTACTGGAATACCTGTCTAGACAAAAACCATATTCAGTTCAGCTACCGTGTACACGTACACATTCTCAAGATGTAAATATAATGCCTTTTTGCTTTTGAGAACAAAGGTTTTGCTAAGAAAAACGCCATTCACTTCAGCCATTATGTACACGCTTTCTCAATGTATCAAGATACCTAGATGCATTTTTACTTTGTAGATGCAGAGAAAAAGCTATTCAGTTCAGCCATTATGTAGACACTTTCTCGAGGTGGAAATATGCCCAGGAGCTTTGGTCACAAGAAAATTGGCATAACAAAAAAAATCAGTTTGAGCAATAACCCAGAAATACCGAGACATGTTATCACAAAAGATTTTTTAGTTCACTCAGAAAAGTAATTTCCATTTATGCAATGATAATCACCAAAATATATTGGAAATTAATTAAATAAAAACAAATGGGCATTTCATACTGATCATAAATAAATTTGTGTATTCAGCCATAAAAATAAATACATCAAAATTATTTGAGTTTTAAATATCATGAAATATCAATTTAAAAAATTGAGAAATTAATACCGATAAGTAAATTTTGAGTATACAATAAAAAATAAACACCATCTATAAAGTAATATTGAGTTTTATTATATATCAAATCAAAATAATTAATTCACAACTATATAAAATATATATTTTTTAGTTATTGAACGAACGAGGCTTAACCCAAGTGAAAGTCACGCTAACCGGGATAAAGGAAAAATAATAATAATAAAACGTTGACTCAATGCACTGGAATTTATAAAAGCTAAACATTTAGCTTTTAAACATCAATGCACTGGATCTTCAAAAGCTAAACATCAATGCAATACAATGTAATGTATACAATAATGTCAATACAATGTATAAAAGAAAAACATGGCGATGAACACGAAAAAAATTGAATCAATACAAATCTAGTCTAGCAAAAGTTGGTTCAGGGATAAATCTAGTCTAATAAAATGTTGGTTTAGTCTAATAAAAAGTTGGTTCAGGGACAAATCTAGTCTGGGCAAAAGTAGGTTCAAGGAATAGTCTGCAGTCTGAGCAAAAGTTGGTTAAGGGACAAATCTAGTCTGAGCAGAAGTTGGTTCAGGGACAAATTTAGTCTGAGCAAAAGTTGGTTCAGGGACAAATCTAGTCTGAGCAAAAGTTGGTTCAGGGACAAATTTAGTCTGAGCAAAAGTTGGTTCAGGGAATAGTCTGCAGTCTGAGTGAAAGGTGGTGCAAGGAAAATTCTACAGTCTGAGTAGAAGTTGGAACAAGGAAAAAACTGCAGTCTGAGCGAAAGTAGGTTCAAGGAAAATTTTGCAGTCTGAGTCACAGGAGACTGAAACTATACGCAAAAAAAAACATACACACTCACACAGCATCTCCAAAACTACTTCCGAAAGGTCACTGACAGGGAAAACCTGCTGCAGACAGAATTCGTGGTAACATTAAGTGGGATTCCATGGAATAAATGATGTGGAAAACAGTTTGAGGGGGAAAAAATCCAATCATATTTCATATGAAACAATAAAAAGGGGCAGGCATTACTGAATCAATATGGGTGAATTTAGGCTTCTTGTTCAGGATAACTGGTCATATGCTATGTGATAAATAAAGATACCTATGGAATTGAAACTGTTGGGGAGTCTATAAATTAATAGCTTCAGAGGATATGTCATTTAATATATATTTATATATAAATATATATATATATATAAAGTTACATTATATATATATATACATATATATATATATATATATTAAAAACATACATATACATATATGTATAAACGGTGCATACACTCAAATATACATGATATTAATAAATATATATATACAAATATGAATATATATAAACAGGGTGTCCTTAAAGTCCCAGTACCGGAACGGGCAATAAATACTTGTAAATGGTACTGGGACTTTATGGATACCCTGTATATATTATATATATATATATATATATATATATATATATATATATATATATATATATACACACACACATATATATATATATATACTATATATATATATATATATATATATATATATATACGAGAGAGAGAGAGAGAGAGAGATAGTAAAAACAACTAGTAGCGCAATTCAACCAAAAGAATAAAATAAACCCATCATTATTTTGACAACCAAAACAAAGAGGGAGGAAGGTAGAGAACCTTAGGCACTCTACCCCAACGGATATAAAAATCATCAAGCAAGACTCTAACTTAGAAGACCCCTTAGAAGTAGTATGATCCCCCCCCCCCCCCACCACCAGGGGGTCGCCGTCGTCTCCTGGTCCCCCGTAACCTTCAGGAGGAGCAGAGAAGCAGTGCCGAAAGTGGCTTCCGGCCCACTCACGAATGGAGGCATGACGACCATGGTATAATTCCTCCCTCGGTAATTATCATTGTGGCTATTCATACTTGTTCCCAGAACTTGGGCTGATCTGGGTTTAGAGTGTATATATATGTATATATATATATGTATACGTATGTGTATGTATATACAATATACTATATATACACACATATATGCCTATAATGTTGTTTCCGTTTATTCCTATTTTTATGTTTTCTCCATTTTTTCTTATATTTTCCATTTTTTTTATTTTGACTTTCCTTGTTTATTTTTGCTTATTTTTTCTTATCTGTCTATCTATTTATTTGTCTATATAAATCTTATATAATATATCTATATATATATATATATTATATATATCTATATATATATATATATATATATATATATATATACTTATATACACATACAGGGATGTATATTCACGACATATATATTTAACAAAATTCATTACATTTTACCATTAACAAGAGTCACCAAAACCTCCCATTAACATCAATGACACC
>NC_087204.1:101640098-101657598 GCF_015104395.2 Macrobrachium nipponense
GATTCAAATTTATCAGAGTTAAATACCATCCTATTTACCTCTGCCCAATCATATACTTTGTTAAGGTCTCTTTGTAGAGCGTTCCTATCTTCATCACAAGTAATTTCTCTACTTATTCTTGTGTCATCAGCGAAACTACTCACTACCGAATCCTTAACATTACTGTCTATGTCTTCAATCATAATAACAACAATATTGCAGCTAGCACCGTACCTTGGTGGCACACCGGATATTACCTTGGTTTCATCCGATTTCTCATCGTTTGCAATAACTATCTGTTTTCTGTTGTGTAAAAATTCTTTTAACCATCTTCTACTTTATCTACTATATTGTGTTTTCTAATTTTCTTTGCTAATATATTATGGTCTACTTTTGTCAAAAGCTTTGCAAAGTCTCGATAAACCACATCTGTTTCATTTCCGCTTTTCATATTTTTGAATATGTTCTCACGGTGGACTAACAGTTGGGTTTGTGTACTTTTCCGGGTACGAAACCGTGTTGTCCTATAATTAAACAAATTTATTTTTTATTAAATGTTTCATAATATTTTTCTTCATTACCCTTTCATACACTTTCATAATATGTGATGTTAGACTCACAGGCCTATAATTACTTGCCTCTAGTCTTGATCCACTTTTGAAAGTAGGGTGATATATGCTATTTGTGCTCATCATAAATCTTGCCTGTATCTACACTTTGTCTTAATAATATTGCAAGTGGCTTTGCGATAGAATGAACTACTTTCTTTAACAAAATAGCAGGGACTCCATCCGGCCCTGCAGCAGCTCCATTTTTAATTTCATTAATTGCCTGCACAAATATCAGCTTCATTAATTTCTATGTCATCTAAATATTCACTATTTTCGTCCCTTACTTCTATATCATTATCTTCATTATCTATTCTAGGGGTGAATTCTCTCTTATATCGTTCTGCCAGTATGTTGCAAATTTCCTTTTTTTTCATTCGTTAATCTCCCTTCAATTCTCAGAGGGCCTATTTCTATTCTTCTTTATTCATCTTCTTCGCTTATGAGTATAATAGTTTGGGGTTTTGCTTGATATTTAATAGGGTTTTTTCCTTCCAACGTCCCAGTGTTTTTCATTTTCTTTTGATTGTATAATCTTTTGTTCTGCATTTTCTATCTTACTTTTTAGTTCTATAACTTGTTCCATGGCATTTTTTTCTTTTTGACAAGACCTTTTTTCCACTTTCTGATTTTCTGGAACAAGATCCTTCTGTCTCTTGGTATGCATGAATGATGTTTACTTTTCTTCTTCGGTATATATTTTCCACTATTTCCTCCAATATTTTATATAATATCTCCGTATTTACCCTTATGTCATCACTTACGAAAATGTTATCCAATCTTTGTTTAGTTCTTCATTAATTTCTGACCATTTTATATTTTTACTGTAGAAGTTGTATTTTCCATATCCTTCCCACTTTTTCATTTCTTGTCTTATCTCTATTTTCACTTGCTTTGGAATGAACTGTTAATTCTATGACATTATGATCTGAAATACTCGCATTAAAAACTATTATTTCTTTAACATAATTCATCTCGTTCACAAATACTAAGGTCTAAAGTATTTTCCTTTTTTGTTGGCAGGTGATTTATTTGTTGAATGTTGTATTCTAGTAGCATATCTAATAGCTTTTCAAATTGCCTCTTATCTTCCTGCACTACTATTACTCCCTTTTATATATGTATAAGTACAACCACAGTCTCCTATTCGTTCTTTTCCATTCTACGAAAGGAAAGTTGAAGTCACCAGATAGGGAGAATAGCTCCAGTCCTTGTGATTTCTACATATATCATCCAATTTTTCAATTATTAAGTCAAACTCTTTAGTATTAGGAGGTCTATATATTACTATGTCATCATTTTTCAGATTCAAATTCTACCGCTATTAGTTCACATTCTGAGTTACTATATTTCTCATATATTTTTCCTTGTTTTTTGTCTTTCCCATATATTGCGGTTCCCCCTTGATTCCTATTTTTTTCTATCTGATCTATAAGTTTGGAACCCTTTTATTTGATCATCATTCCCAGTCTCTTGGGAATACCAGGTTTCACTTATATTCATTATATCTATTTTCTTTTCATTTTGGGTTAGTTCTCCTAAGTACTCTATTTTTCTTTTTGAGTTACTCGTAACTAAACCCTGCGCATTCATCACTATGGATGTTTTGTGTGTTTTCCTCCTTCATTTAATATTGGTAGTAATAAGGATTTTCCCATGTCTCTTTTCCTGTTCTGGTATTTTGTTCTTTTTTTATTTCATTTCCAGAAATTCTGACATTAAAAATCCAACTTTTCCATAATATTTGATCTTCCTTCATCATAATTATTCATTTTGTGTCTGAATCTGCAATTTTCCTCCATTTCTGCAATATCCTCTTGCATAATAAAATACAGTTATTATCTCTTGAGTAGAATTTCGGAGCTGATGCTTTGAAATTTTTGTGACACCTCTGTATCTCATGGTGGTTTGCTTTTCTCTTTTACCTGATATTCGTTGATTTCTCTCTTATTTGTTTCTTTCTTTATTTTGGATTTTATTACTTGGTTGGTTATTTATTTGATTATGATTCATGGCTACAGGGGGTGCATATATTTGCATTTTTTGTCGAACTTACATCCTTTCCTTCTTTTAGGTTTTTACATATTTTTGGATGCAGATCTCTGCAATCATCCCCATATCCATCTAAGTATGCACATTTACCATATATTTCATAGTTTTGACATATCTTAGGATGTTTGTAGTAACATCTTTCTCCAAATCTGCAATTCCCTCTTTTCAAAGGTTGCAGATTTTGTCTTTCTTGTCTTGTCTATTTTTTCCTCTTTCCCGTCATTGTGTAGATCTGGGTAGAGCCTCTTCGGGATTTGCTTTCTGTTGTCATATCGTAATTTATTTCTTCGTAGGTATGCTGCTTTATTGCCTCATATGTAGTATCAATGAGTATCTCTGCATCCATACTTTTATCTTGTTCTTTGTTTTCCTTATTTTTTCTGTCATTCATTTTTGTTTACTTCTCTTCCGTTTTCCTCTTCTTTTTCTTCTTCTTCTTCCTCTTCTTCTTCATCCTCAACTATTTGTACATTCAATCTTGATTTAATAACATTGTCTATCCATGATAGACATGTTGAACAAAAAATTCTTGTATCTTTTCTCAAATCTTGCATTACCTCAGCACACTGTGGATGGGTCGGAATGTTGCATGCAGCACCATTTCTGATTAGGTTTTTGTGGATTGACTATGCTATACCAAACCTTACACAGTTTGCATGCTTTTGGCATTCTTTTTCCTAATGCATCAATTAGGATATTCACAAGATTCACCTTATTCATTTTCTTTGTCGGAATATGTTGGTTTTATGTATATTTTCTTTATGAGCTCTTGACCACTTGGATTTTATTTGGAACTTCTTCAATTATTTCAAGATGTTTTTCATTAGATTTGTTCCAGTTTGAAGGATTATATCCTTCTAATATATCTATGAATGCTTTTGTATCTTTTTGGTTGGTTAGGACTGTTGACTGATTTGCATAGATGAGAAATGCCAGTTCCCTTCCTGCTACCTCATCGTATTGCGAATCCGCCAAGCAAGCTAAATTACGCCACCTCTTCCCACAGTTTGGAACTTACTGCCATCTTGTTTCTGATTTCAGTATTACAACTACTTAGAAGACGCTTTATTCTACTATTTTCACACTAATCTTATCACCGATAGTTCACGAACACTTCTAGATATTTCGCAAATTCTAGTCGTATGTTAAACTTGTGATATCTGTTGATTAATCTGACTTCATTCACGCGGGTACGTCTCACCAAGCAAGTGGCTACTACTGGAGAGAGAGAGGAGAGAGAGAGTGAGAGAGAGAGACGAGAGAGAGAGGAGAGAGAGAGCTTTTCCCATAAGGAGTTTTCCAGGAGCACGTAGACCTGAAGAGAGAGAGAGAAGATGAGAGAGAGAGAGAGAGAGCTTTCCCATAAGGAGTTTCCAGGAGCACGTAGACCTGGAGAGAGAGAGAGAGAGAGAGAGAGCTTTTCCCATAAGGAGTTTCCAGGAGTACGTAGACCTGGAGAGAGAGAGAGAGAGAGAGAAGAGAGAGAGAGAGAGAGAGAGAGAGAGCTTTGCCCATAAGGAGTTTCCAGGAGCACGCAGACCTGGGACCTTACCTTACAGACCTTACATCTTGTTCGGGTTGCCCCAGGTCCCTCAGTGTGAGGCACCTCTAATGTCTACCAGAGAGTTGCTAGTACATCTTTCCGGTATATTTTGCATCTTCCAATCTTGGATGGTCTGGATGCAGTTTAGATATTTGTCGAGCTTTATTCTTAAACACATCTACGCTCACTCCTGATATATTCCTCAGATGAGCTGGCAACGCATTGAATAGACGCTGCATTATCGATGCTGGTGCGTAGTGGATTAATGTCCTGTGTGCTTTCCTTATTTTTCCTGTATAGTTTTGGGGCACTATTAATCTACTCTGCTTGCTCTTTCTGATATTTTTTAGTTCCATGGTATTTTCTGCTATTCCTTCTATCTGTTTCCATGCCTGAATTATCATGTAGCGTTCTCTTCTCCTTTCTAGACTATATAATTTTAAGAACTGTAGTCTTCCCTTAGTAGTCAAGGTCTTTAACTTCTTCTATTCTAGCTGTAAAGGACCTTTGTACACTCTCTATTTGTGCAATATCCTTTTGATAGTGTGGGTACCATATCATATTGCAATATTCAAGTGGACTACGAACATATGTTTTATAAAGCATAATCATGTGTTCAGCTTTTCTTGTTTTGAAGTGCCGTAACAACATTCCCATTTTTTGCTTTACATTTTGCCAACAGAGTTGCTATTTGATCATTGCATAACATGTTCCATATCATCACACCAGGTCTTTAACTGCTTCCTTATTTGTGATTGTCTCATTATTAGGTCCCTTATATGCATATAGCTTTCTTTCTCTGTCTCCATAATTTATTTGATTCAAATTTATCAGAGTTAAATACCATCCTATTTACCTCTGCCCAATCATATACTTGTTAAGGTCTCTTTGTAGAGCGTTCCTATCTTCATCACAAGTAATTTCTCTACTTATTCTTGTGTCATCTGCGAAACTACTCACTACCGAATCCTTAACATTATTGTCTATGTCTTCAATCATATAACAAACAGTATTGCAGCTAACACCGTACCTTGCGGCACACCGGATATTACCTTGGCTTCATCCGATTTCTCGTCGTTTTGCAATAACTATCTGTTTTCTGTTGTGTAAAAATTCTTTTAAAACCACCATCTTCCTACTTTATCCACGATATTGTGTTTTCTAATTTTCTTCGCTAATATATTATGGTCTACTTTATCAAAAGCTTTTGCAAAGTTTAAATAAACCACATCTGTTTCATTTCCGCTTTTCATATTTTTGAATATGTTCTCACGGTGGACTAACAGTTGGGTTTGTGTACTTTTTTTGTTTTTCCGTACGAAACCATGTTGTCCTTTATTAAAACATTATTTTTTATTAAATGTTTCATATATTTTTCTTCATTACCCTTTCATACACTTTCATAATATGTGATGTTAGACTCACAGGCCTATAATTACTTGCCTCTAGTCTTGATCCACTTTTGAAAGTAGGGGTGATATATGCTAATTTGTGCTCATCATAAATCTTGCCTGTATCTACACTTTGTCTTAATAATATTGCAAGTGGCTTTGCGATAGAATGAACTACTTTCTTTAACAAAATAGCAGGAATTCCATCAGGCCCTGCAGCAGCTCCTTTTTATTTTTAATTTCATTAATGCCTGCACAATATCAGCTTCATTATATCTATGTCAGCTAAATATTCACTATTTTCATCCCTTACTTCTATATCATTATCTTCATTATCTATTCTAGGGGTGAATTCTCTCTTATATCGTTCTGCAAGTATGTTGCAAATTTCCTTTTTTTCATTCGTTAATCTCCCTTCAATTCTTAGAGGGCCTATTTCTATTCTTCTTTTATTCATCTTCTTCGCATATGAGTATAATAGTTTGGGATTTTGCTTGATATTTAATAGGGTTTTTTCTTCCAAGTCCCGTTTTTCATTTTCTTTTGATTGTATAATCTTTTATTCTGCATTTTCTATCTTACTTTATAGTTCTATAACTTTCCATGCATTTTTTTTTTTTTGCTAGACCTTTTTTCCACTTTCTGATTTTCTGGAACAAGATCCTTCTGTCTCTTGGTATGCATGACTGATGTTTACTTTTCTTCTTCGGTATATATTTATCCACTATTTTCTCTAATATTTTATATAATATCTCCGTATTTACCTTTATGTCATCCACTTACGAAAATATTATCCCAATCTTTGTTTAATTCTTCATTTATTTCTGACCATTTTATATTTTTACTGTAGAAGTTGTATTTTCCATATCCTTCCCACTTTTTCATTTCTTGCTTATCTCTGTTTTCACTTGCTTTGGAATGGACTGTTAATTCTATGACATTATGGTCTGAAATACTCGCATTATAAACTATTATTTCTTTAACATAATTCATCTCGTTCACAAATACTAGGTCTAAAGTATTTTCCTTTCTTGTTGGCAGGTGATTTATTTGTTGAATGTTGTATTCTAGTAGCATATCTAATAGCTTTTCGAATTGCCTCTTATCTTCTGCACTACTATTACTCTCTTTTTTATATGTTATAAAAAAAAAAAAAAGAGTCAATAGTAGTGCAGAAGATAAGAGGCAATTCGAAAAGCTATTCGAATATGCTACTAGAATACAACATTCAAACAAATAAATCACCTGCCAACAAGAAAGGAAAATACTTTAGACCTAGTATTTGTGAACGAGATGAATTATTTTAAAAGTAAAGAAATAATAGTTTATAATGCGAGTATTTCAGACCATAATGTCATAGAATTAACAGTCCATTCCAAAGCAAGTGAAAACAGAGATAAGCAAGAAATGAAAAAGTGGGAAGGATATGGAAAATACAACTTCTACAGTAAAAATATAAAATGGTCAGAAATAAATGTAGAATTAAACAAAGATTGGATAATATTTCGTAAGTGATGACATAAAGGTAAATACGGAGATATTATATAAATATTAGAGAAAATAGTGATAAATATATACCGAAGAAAAAAAAAAAAGAAAAGTAAACATCAGTCATGCATACCAGAGACAGAAGGATCTTGTTCCAGAAAATCAGAAAGTGGAAAAAAGGTCTAGCAAAAAAAAAAATGCATGGAAAGTTTATAGAACTAAAAAGTAAGATAGAAAATGCAGAACAAAGAGAGAGAGAGAGAGAGAGAGAGAGAGAGAGAGAGAGAGCTTTTCCCATAAGGAGTTTCCAGGGAGCACGCAGACCTGGAGAGAGAGAGAGAGAGAGCTTTTCCCATAAGGAGTTTCCAGGAGCACGCAGACCTGGAGAGAGAGAGAGAGAGAGAGAGAGAGAGAGAGAGAGAGAGAGCTTTTCCCATAAGGAGTTTCCAGGAGCACGTAGACCTGGAGAGAGAGAGAGAGAGAGAGAGAGAGAAGAGAGAGCTTTCCCATATGGAGTTTCCAGGAGCACGTAGACCTGGAGAGAGAGAGAGAGAGAGAGAGAGAGAAGAGAGAGAGAGAGAGAGCGTTTTCCCATAAGGAGTTTCCAGGAGCACGTAGACCTGGAGAGAGAGAGAGAGAGAATTACAAAACACCTCCTGCCTGATACTGTACACGTCATGAAAAGATTACAAGCTGGAACTCCACGCCACTCAGAAGTCAGAGGCGCGTTAAATACCTACTCATTATCTCTCTCTCTCTCTCTCTCTCTCTCTCTCTCTCTCTCTCACTGAGGGACCGGGGGCAACCCGAACAAGAAAGTAAGTCTGTAAGGTAAGGTAAGGATTGTCAGTTCCGGATTTCTGCCAATATCGTCTTTTGAAGTTCACGAATTCTCTCTTCATTTGAGGTCAATCTGAATTTTCGTGTTCTCCTTATTTTCAATTTTGTGAACCTTCTATTCTATTTGATATAATTGCATGCATATATATATATATATATATATATATATATATATATATATATATATATATATACAGTATATGTATGTGTGTATATTATATATATATATATATATAGATATATTTATATATATATATATATAAATAGTATAGTATAACTGAATCACGAAGTTAGGAACGTGATAAATCCATAAATAAAGATGGAATTCTTTGAAAAAACGCTACTTACCTAATATCATTTATATTCCTGAAAAGTGGTATCGTTATGTTGATGATATTTTAGCTGTTCTGCCTGTCGGTATTGATGTAAATGATTTACTCTCTAAATTAAATAACCAGGTACCATCGATTAAGTTTTACTCTAGAATTAGAAAAAGACAATTGCCTCCCTTTCTTAGATGTTTTGATACATAGAGAAACCATTTCAATGTAAATTCAGTATTTATAGGAAACCGACTAACAACTTAACTTATGTTCATTTCTTCTCAGGCCACCATCTTAACATAAAAATACAAATTTTTTCTTCTTTTTTTACGAGCATTGCGCATTGTCAGTCCACAATATTTTGATCAAGAAATTGAATACATAAGAAAAATAGGGAAAAATTTATGCTAACCTTCACATATATTAGATATTTGTTATAATAAGCCCACAAAAAGTTTTTATAGTGTAAGTAACAAGCAGAAAGAAAATTCTAAGAACATTCTCAGTTTGCCTTATTTTAACGGATTGAAACCATTAAATCATTGTTTAAAAAGCTTTTAATGTCAACCTTGTTTTTTCCTATAATAACACACTAAAAGGAATGTTAATAAAAAAATGGCCCCAGAGAAAGAAACAACAACATAATATATAAAATTCCAAGTATAGATTGTCCCTCATTTTATCTACGGAAGTCTAGTTAACAAGGGCCTAGAAGTAAGGCTAATCCAGCATAAATATTCCGTAAAACTGGGCAAACATCTATGCAATATTCATTCATTTAAGTGAAAACAACCACCGAATAAATTGGGTTGGTAGTTCAGTAATTGCAAGGTCAAGAGATGTCTTATCAAGAAATCTTTTAGAATCTGCTTTAATACAACTTACTTTTTATTGTAATTTCAATGTTAGTCGTGGCCTTTTTCAATTAGACCCTTGTATTTGTAACATGTTTAAGAATGAACTCAAAGATATAATTACAGACTTAAATCAAAATTAGTTGCCTTAGAGTTATCTTCGTTGTAACGTATGTCTGACATATATTGTGAATATGGTTTTGTTTACCATGTGTCTGGAATAGCTGTCACCTATAATCCTTTAATTGTCTTGTCTTTCGTATCTAGTATGATTGTCTTAAACTTTTAATTGCACCCATTGTTTATGCTTGTTTGGGAAGGTTACTCATCTTCCAGGTGTGTCGGATTCTAGGTACTAATCTCTTTATAATCCCTATCTGTCAGTTATACGAATCTTCTTGTATTGTCTTTTTCATCATGCAAGTCAGTTTCTGCTTAGTAAAGGACGTTTAACGTCGAAAGGTCTCGCAGATACTCCGTTTATTTTTCCTTTGTGGCATATATATATATATATATATATACTATATTATATATATATATATATATATATACTGGTATGTTTACTGGTCAAAAATCTGTGACGAAAGAATTCCATCTAATAAAAGGAGCCCATAAAAAAACACCAAAATATAGAGAGAAAAGAGAAAAGTACTATATTTCAGAGACTGCTGTCTCCCTCTTCAGGTATATGAATGAGAAAAGTTTACAGAAAAGGTGGTATTTATACCAAGAGATCCATCCACAGGTAAGCCAATTTAGGTCACCCCCGCTGATCATCTTCCTTTAATCTTCTTAAGCGTTGGTTGAATGAAAATCTTGTCGATCACATCGGAATTCCATGCTCCTTTTGAGATGTTCATCACCTGCCTCTCTTTTATTAAGGCCGATTCCATCATTTGACTCTTGTACCGGCAGTTGCTGCTATAAATCATACATGACAAATTCCAGTTTATTCTATGGTTATGTGCATTTATATGGTTGAAAATAGCTTGAGTTCTGTTGTCCATACCTACCTGACCATTTGTGTTGTATTAATCTCTGGGGAAGAGATTTTCCTGTAAATTACTTTTAAGCCTTGATGTAGATTCCCTATTTACAAAAGTACCAGTACAGGACGTTCTTCAGTTTTTGAGGTAAAAATTATCCCCTTATTCAGATCATTTCCCTTTGGCGCTTGACAAAATAATAAAGTTAGTTGAATTATGTGCATCTAATAATGTATTTTCATTCAGGGAATCATTCTATAAGCAAAAATTCGGGTGTAGTATGGGTAGTCCTTTAAGTCCTGTTTTAGCCAATCTGTACATGGAATACTTTAAAACTACAGTAATAAATGCAATAAAACCCAAAAACATGCTGTGGATGAGATATGTAGATGATATTCTAACATTTTGGGATAATAGGTGGGGCAATTTTAATGAATTCCTTTCTAAATTAAACGCATTAGTGCTCAGCGTTAAATTTAAAGTTGAATGGGAAACAGACAACAAAATTCCTTTTCTTGATGTTTTAATAATCAGAGACACGACAAAATACAAATTTACCATATACAGAAAACCAACTTTCTCACTTTCATACATTCACTACTTTAGCTATCACGACATTGCTATCAAGATAGGTGTAGCCAGCAACCTGTTCTTAAGAGCCTTACGAATTTGTTCCCCAGATTTCCTGGAAAAAGAATTTGAACTAATTCGTAAGCAACTTTCGTCTTTAAAGTACCCTGACCATATAATTGAGAAAGCAATCCACAAAGCAAACGTAATTTTCTACTGACCCCCTCAAGACAAGACCAGAGAGACATCCAACAATAAAATAAATATTCCTCACCTGGACAGGATTAAGACGGTGACTCAGGCCATCGGAAAATCTAACCCTTTTGTATTTACATACCCAAACACCTTGGCCAAATCCCTGATTAACGTCCAACAAAAGACATCCCCCAAGGACACCGGGGTTACGAAATCCCATGCCAGGACTGTGACCAATCTTACATCGGATTTACAGGAAAATCACTTCCCCAGAGATTAATACAACACAAACGGTCAGTTAGGTATGGACAACAGAACTCAGTTATTTTCAACCATATAAATGAACATAACCATAGAATAAACTGGAATTTGTCACGTATAATTTATAGCAGCAACTGCCGGTACAAGAGTCAAATGATGAAATTGGCCTTAGTAAAAGAGAGGCAGGTGATGAACATCTCAAAAGGAGCATGGAATTCAGATGTGATCGACAAGATTTTCATTCAACCAACGCTTAAGAAGATTAAAGAAGATGATCAGCGGGGGTAACCTAAATTGGCTTACCTGTGGATGGATCTCTTGGTATAAATACCACCTTTCTGTAAACTTTTCTCATTCATATACCGAAAGAGGGAGACAGCAGTCTCTGAAATATAGTACTTTTCTCTCTACATTTTGGTGTTTTTTTATGGGCTCCTTTTATTAGATACATTATATATATATACGTATTACTGTAAGATTTACCACGTCTCCTCAAAAAAAGGGATTTATTATACGTACTTTGTAATCCACACATCATAAATTAATGGGGATTTTCCTAAACGAGACAGAAAGACTTAAATACCGGATTTAGGTATTTCCGTGAAATTTGTTCCTCGTCTCGTCAGTAAAATATGATTGACAGATATTTATTTTCCGCATAAGGATGAGTCTAAATAGGTGATTATCAATTGGGATTGATTTCAACGGATTAACCTACCTAATAATAAGAGAATTTTAACATAAATGTACGTCAGCGACTCGACTCACAATATTCACGGAATCAATTATATTCTGAGATGTGGTATTGTTTACATTCGTCAGCGCCGGACAGAAATAGATGGAAACGGCTCATTCGAAACGGCGACCCCATATAAAAATGGGAACAAGCTGGGAAGAAGAAGATGATGTACAAGCACACACACACACACACATATATATATATATATATATATATCTATATATACTATATATATATATATATATATATATAAACATATATATATTATATATATAACTATATATATGTAATATATACATAAATATATGACCAACTAATTTATGTTCATTCACATTTCACGTGCAAAATAAAATTACAACCGAGATTTAGCCACGTACCGCAGAGACTTCGAAAAATCATAAAAAAAAAAAATTAAACTAATGGACTACTTTCGTTCATATCACAACAAGAGAAACAGTCAATTCTAGTGGTATACGACGGAGGGTAATTTCGTATTGCAGGCAAAAATTCAAGTATTTGAAAAGGGCTAAACTACACTTTTTAATTTTTTAACATTCACAAGTAAGACCAATTTAGGGTACCCATGTAACAATATTTCACGAGAACATACTTCAAATGTTTAAATACTTGTCAACTATATATACCTTCACGTCAAATATTAACGGAAAAAACATTTAGGCACCCAGTGGAATACATAAAAATAGGTTTTAAAAAAAGGCTAAATCTACTTAACTATATACAAGTTCACTTCTAAAAAATAAATTAAAAAACGTTCATATAGAGGGAATGGTTAGAAACACTTAAAAAAAGGCTAAATCTACTTAAATATATACACATTCAAGCAAAAAAAAAGTTATGAGAGAACATTCCAACATCCAGGGAAACAATTATATCCAAAACCTGGACCAAGTTCGGTTCGGGGTAACTTCCGGACAAAAATAACAAAATTGCTCTAAAGGCTAATCTACCTCATCTTCATTCACATTCACGTGTAAAAACACTAAACACATTCAGTAAAAACAAAAGATGATTACATTCAGTAAAAAGACAACCAGATTCGTGAACAATTGCATGGAGGAGGACCCCAAAAATTTGGATAGGGGTACCATCAGGTCAAAAACTGCTAAAAATTTCTCCAACAAGCTATAAGGTTAACCAGTCTACTTGCTACCCTCTCTCACATGAAGTCTTAACAATACACGAGGCACTGAGGGAGGAGATGGAGATGGAGGAATATCTACCCTTTTACCTTCGTGGACTACTACTACAGCAATCTAACAACGGAAAGATCTAACAAGGAACAGAGCTGTCTATCTAACAACAGCAGCAGGGTGACGTACCTGGAGCAGAACCCGCCCGTGAACTTCCAGGCAGAGAAGGGTGGGTCTGGGGCTTTGTCGAACAGAATTGGCTTGGGGCATCTTGAAGCATTTTTTTTTAAAAGCTCGGAGGCCTAGCGGAGGTCTTATTTACGTTTCTGTCTAGACCTTAGGACAGCTATTTTTCAGAGTACGCGTTACGTTCCTAGAGGCTTTTTTTTTTTTTAAAGGCTTAAGAGTCTCTCTCTTCACTGTCTGCTATCGGTTAGGTCAAAGTCAGCTTCTTCAGTTTTCTTACATAGCTGGGTATATAGTTCTCAGCCCCGCAGACCTGGTTACTGCAAGTTAAAATGATTTGGGATGTAGTTTTCGGGTACAAAAGGATGGTGAAGTTGTGAGTGGCTATAATTATTCGATTCCGGGTTTAGCATTTGGGTGTCTAACTAGCAAAGTAATATCTCAAACTCCCCAGGTGTTCCCTTAATAGCCGATTCTCTTCAGGGCGCCACTGGAACAACTGTAAATTGTTCCAAGTAACGTAAATCACCCTTCGTATGTCAAAGTTTAAAGTTTCCAACTGAAATCTGGGGAATTTTAACACTTTCACAAACACGGGGAGAAACCAGGATGGGGATGTTACTGCATTCACATACACAGGGGGAAACCAGGTGGGGAATAGTAACACATTCACATACACAGGGGGAAGCCAGGTGGAGAATTGTAACACATTCATAAAACACATGAAAACCAGTGGGGAATCGTAACGCAGTCCCAAACAAACAGGGGGAGAAGCAGGTGGGGAGAATGTAACAATTCACAAATACATGGGAAACCAAGTGGGGAATTGTAACACATTCACAAACACAGGGGGAAGCCAGGTGGGGAACTGTAACACATTAAAAAACACAAGGGATACCAGATTAGAAATGTTAAAACTTTCACAAACACAGGGGGAAACCAGATGGGGAATTGTAACACATCCACAAACACTGGGGAAACCAGCAGTGGAATTTTAACACATCCACGAACACAGGGATCCGGTAGACGGATAGTGCCATCAGTGCACCTCACGGGGTACACCGTAGACATTACGAAAGGAACTTTGCAGCGTCCCTTCGGCCCCCATCTCATTCCTTTTACTGTACCTCCATTCATATTATCTTCCTTCCATCTTGCAAACCACCCTCTCCTAACAATTGATTCACAGTGCAACTGCTTTGAGGTTTTCCTCCTGATAGACCCTTCAAACCTATACCTACTCTCAAATTTCCAGAGCTGAACGACATCATAGGTCCTATATTCTATATTCCATGTAAACAGGGGAGAGGACACTAGGTTGGGTGTATCTCAACGAACACAGGGGGGTGTGGGGGGGGGGGGGGGGGGAGACCAGCACTGTGTCACCATAAGTCACTGAGGTTTTGTACTGAAATGACAGACAGACAGAGACCCTGGGACCACCTCGAAAAAAATGAAAAAGATACACCAGAACTCGAATGGACCCCACCCCCCCGAAAACTCATCCCTTTTCACCAGATGGCAATTCAGCAGTCATCCCATCTATTTTGGCTCAGTTTTTTTTGTATTTTTAAAGCAGTTCTGCTAGGCTTTTCCTACTGTTTTTCCTCCTCCTGCTTTCCTTCTTCTGCTTCTGCCGCTGCCACTGCCGCTGCTGCTGGTGGTACTGCTACTGGTCTCCCTTATCGCTCCTGATAAATGATTCATTTCGACGTGAAATGACACCAGTCGCCAATTGTTAACGTCGTCTTCTGCCGCCTACGTCCGCCACGTTTATCTCTCTCTCTCTCTCTCTCGGTCTCTCCTCTGTCTTCCCCTCTCTCCTCTTCTCCAATCTCTCTTCTCTTCCGCTCTCGGGCCTTCTCTCTGAAATAAAATGATAACATCACTTATGAATCTCCTCTCTCTCTCTCTCTCGTCTCTTCTTCTCTCTCTCTCTCTTTCTCTCTCTCTCTCTCTCTCTCTCTCTCTGTGGAAGTAAGTTTAGTAGCAGTTACATAATGAATCTCTCTCTCTCTCTCTCTCTCTCTCCTCCTCTCCCTCGTTCTCTCTGGAAGTAAAGATGAGTAGCAGCCAATTACTAATGAATCTCTCTCTCTGCTCCTCTCCCTCTCTCGTCCTCCTCTCTCTCTCTCTCTCTCTCTCTCTCTCTCTGGAAATTAGAGAAGTGATTTACCTAATGAATCTCTCTCTCTCTCTCTCTGGAAATAAAATGAGTAACAGTCACTTAATGAATCTCTCTCTCTCTCTCTCTCGTCTCTCCTCATCCTCGTCTCCTCTCTCTCCTCTCTCTCTTCCTCTCTGTGGAGTAAGTTTAGTAGGGCAGTTACATAATGAATCTCTCTCTCTCTCTCTCTCTCTCTCTCTCTCTGGAAGTAAGATGAGTAGCAGTTACCTAATGAATCTCTCTCTTGAGTAGCAGTTACCTAATGAATCAACCTCCTCTCTTCTCTCTTCGCCTCTCATCTCTCTCATCTCTCTCTCTCTCCTTGCTCTCTCTACTCCTCTCTCTCTCTTCTCTGGAAATTAGAGAAGTGTTTACCTAATGATCTCTCTCCTCTCTTCTTCGTCTACTCTCAATCCCGCATTCTTCTCTCAACTCTCTCTCTCTCTCTCTCTCTCTGGAAATAAAATGGATACAGTCACTTAATGAATCTCTCTCTTCTCGTCTCTCTCTCTCTCTTTCTCTCTCTCTCTCTCTCTCTCTCAATCGAGGGAATTTCCTAGCAGACAACCAGTGAAAAGCCGCAAGATTTTCCATTGCCCGATATATTGCTGGAGTAAATTATGTAAATACTTTAAGGATCTTCCAAATAAAATCCAATATATGATCATTTAGATATTCCCAGATCAATTTGCTTGCTTTCGTGCTTGGATTCAACAAGATTCTCCAAGCGCATAATATATATATAGATGACCTTATAAAAACGAGAGTTTTTCTTTAAGTGGTACGATACACACGATTCAATTCGCGAGAACCCTGGCTGACACTTAAACGTAAACTGAAATGTAACAGTGATGTTAAAAGTGAATGTAATAATGTTCACGTTGCCGTAATATTAGTATCATTACTTTTTTTAATATCAATGTTATTCATATTTTTGTAATATATTAATAATTCTAGTTTTCGTAATATCAATATTAATCATGTTTTTAATATCAATACTATTGATGTTTTTAATATATATATATATATATATATATATATATATGTGTGTGTGTGTGTGTGTGTGTGTGTGTGTCTGTGTGTGTGTTTATTAAGAATCAAAGTCTCAGTTTGAAATACATGAGACAGAACTGACCCTTAAAAATAAGGGGTCTTATGCCAGCAGGGACTATTGCTCCTCAAGGAACCCCGAAAAAAAACTATATTAATAAAATAATGAGACTGAAAATTTTATATATATATATATATATATATATATATATATATATATATTATATATATATATATATATATATATATATATATATATATATGAACAGGATAGTTAACCTAACTTGAATGTAGAAAATTGACAGAAATGATTTAAACTAGTTTATACATTGCTTTATTATTATTATTATTAATTCTTATTATTAATTATTCTTATTATTATTTGTATTATTATTATTATTAATTATATTATATTACTGGAGAAACAAATCCACAGTTACGTAAATGTACATTATATATTTAAATTTTAAAACAGAAAAGAGATAGCTTTCGGGAATCTGTACGGTTCCCATCATTATTATTTCAGGACTTTCAGAAACCACAGTGATTATCGTCTAACAGAACAGAAATCCCTGGTAATATAGCATATAAATACGTAAATATGATTATGTTACGGTCCCTTTTTCAATATTTTTCACAGATATCAAAAACTATCAGCATCCAAAACTCAGGCGTTGACCCCGCCGGGTCAAACTGGGTCAGTTATAGTTGTCACCAATATTATGAATCATCAGCATCTATGATTTACGAGTAGGTGTTGACTCCGCTGGGTTAAACGGGGTCAAATATACTTGGCACCATTAACTCATCAGCATCTATAATGTACGAGTAGGTGTTGACCCCGCCTGGTTAAACTAGGTCAGTTATATTTGTCACCAATATCAACAATCATCATCATCTATAACGTATGAGTAGGTGTTGACCCCGCCGGGTCATACCTGGTCAAATATACATGTCACCATTATCAAGAATCATCAGCATCTATAATGTACAACAGGGTAAAATATAATTGTCACCAATATTAACTCTCAGCATCTATAATGTACGAGTAGGTGTTGACCCTACCGGGTCAGACTGGGTCAAATATACTTGTCTCTAATATCAAGAATCATCAGCA
>NC_087204.1:101662598-101675098 GCF_015104395.2 Macrobrachium nipponense
AGGAGCTCTGAATTCATATAAACTCAAGTCTAAGGAGCTCTGAAAGCATATAAACTCAAGTCTAAGGAGCTCTGAATTCATATAAACTCAAGTCTAAGGAGCTCTGAATTCATATAAAATCAAGTCTAAGGAGCTCTGAATTCATATAAAATCAAGTCTAAGGAGCTCTGAAAACATATAAACTCAAGTCTAAGGAGCTCTGAAAACATATAAACTGACAACAATACTTTCTTTCATTTTACCAATATCAAACACTGTGTGGTCAGTGATTATTGCTCATAGCACAGTGCTTTTTCTTGTGATTTTAGTAAATATTTTAGCATTTCATTTGTCAGAAGCACCCTTCATATGTCAAACCACAATTCTAATTAGATTTCAATAGACTGGAAATAAAACTTTTTGTCTTTGGTCAGTATCAAACGCTATACAGCCGTTAATCACTGCTATCAACACTGTTTTTCTTGTGTTTTTGGCAATTTCTTTTCATTACATTTTCTTTGTCAGAGGTACCCGTAATATATCAAACCACAATTCTAATTAGATTTGAATAGAAAAGCTAGAAGAAAGAATACTTTTACTCATTTGGGTAACAAGTTTCATGCAATCCTTGATAATATTGCACATAACACAATGTTTTTCTTGTGTGTGTGTTTATTTTTTGGCAAATCATTTTTTATATGCACCCTTCATATGTTAATTCACAACTCTAACGAGATTTGAATATATAGACTGGACATATTAAATTTTTCTATTGCTTAACATCAAACACTGCCCAGTCAGTGATTATTGCTCATAACAATGGTTTTTTTTTGTGCTTTTTGCAATTTTTTTTAACATTTCCTTTCTCAGGGGCAATTTTCATAAACGTCAAACCATAATTCTAACGCAATCTTAATACATAAACTAAAAACAATACTACAAGGTGTCCATAAAGATCCCAGTATCATTACAAGTATTTATTGCTCAGAAACCATATAACACAGAATAATGCAGTTTTTCGTAGAACGTTCTACATTTCCTCAAGTTTACATTCAGAGCATTTCATTCTTCAAAAAAACTGCATTACTCTACATTATATGTGTTTCTGAGCAATAAATACTTGTAATGGTACTGGGACTTTATGGACAACTTTATGGTTAACAACAGACATTACTTCGACATTTTCCTCTGTATCATATTCCCTACTCAAGTAGCCCCTTCTAAAATTACTTTATGAGAGGCACCACTGACTCAAAGAAGGCAATAATATACTCTTACCGCACCGAACAGACACCACTTGTAATCGCCAGAGTTGAAATTCAGGCCAAGGAACCTAAACAATAGTTGGGTAACACAAGGACTAATTCATCTGAAAGGTGTTTAACAGTAGTGAGGTTATACTGACGTACTGACAGTGAGGTTTTTCAAACGATGTGAGTCATGGGGAGAGTGAGCTTACGAACACTTCAGATACAAAGGTAGCTATTCGTTCTGTTTCTTCTCTGTCGTATATTCGCACGCATGCACGTACTTGGTAAATACTTACAGACATACACACACACACACACACACACACACACACCACACACATATATATATATATATATATATATATATATATATATTATATATATACACACGCATGTGTGACTCAACACTTTAGCAGCTAAACAATGAATACCATAGTAACTATTCTCTTGTTTTTCCCTGGGGCCAACCCCCGCCCCCCACCCGCCCCCAATCCAAAGAAACGATTAATTTGTCAACCTTACTTACATACTACATACAAAGTGCATTTGTGCTTCAAACTCAGACGAAAGTGAGCAGAATAAAGCTGAAACTCAAAGGGAATAGCAGAAACTCCAAATCGGTAAGAATCGTGAATAAAGATTCATCGAGATATTCGATTCTACACAGCTGCAAATCATTGTCTAGTCATTGCTAAGTCATTGCCAAGTCATTGCCAAGTCACTGTCAAGTCACTTTCAGTGGGTTACTTCCGTCATCTCAACGTAAGCCCCGAAAAAAAGGACAACAAAATCAGGTGAAAGTTCTCAGAACATCGTCCACTTACCTTGACGGTACTGGCGTAGAACCTGGGCACTTGATCTCTGCTTACATTCGTGGCTGGCAGCACCTTGCTCACCTCAACTGAGAGTTCGACGTCGCTCTTGCTGCTGTCGTCGTGAGCGTCTTCAACACTTATAGGCCTAAGAGCCGCCGCTAGGGCTTCTCTCCCTCCTCTCCCGCCTACGGCAGTAGGCCTACCGTAGCTCCACCTCTTTCTCTGGTCACAGCTCTCAGTCTCCGACGAGGCGTTGTAACCGCTCAAGCTCTCGGTCTCGGAGAAAAAGGAGGAAGAAGAAGGTCCTCCTTCGTTCTCCTCTGCCGTCAGGAGTGACCTCCCTCCTCCAGGAGGGGGGCCATTAGTGTTGCTGTTGCCCTGGACAAAGGCGCCCTTCCTCGGTCTCCTGCTCAGGAAGTCCAGGGAAGAGCAGTCTGAGGAGGACGAGTCGAGGCCGTTCAGCGCCGCCTGCTTCAGGTCGCCGAAATCGATCGGCGCGTCCAGAAACAGGCTCCTCTTGCGGGCTACGATGTCCTGCGGGATCACCCTCAGGCAGACCATGGACCTCCTCCTCGAAGGAGGGTCTTTGGAGGACTCCGCTCCATCCATGGAGGAAGGCATTCGAATAGGATGATCAAATGCCGACGTTTATTTCTATAATAGTTGGCGCTTGCCACTAGGGATGATTTGGCTTGCAAAAAAAAACTTAACTTTTCATTCGTCAAACTTTACATGAAAACGTAAACAAACCTTAAATTATCAATCGAAAAGCATTTACAAATAATACATTTCACTTATAGAAGGTTTTCACATCATTTGTATATATAAAAAAATCTTTCCAAAATCTGAAAAACAAAGAAGATTCGTGAGTGATTTGGAGCGAAATTGTAAACAGAAACATCTTTGCTCTGAATTCTTCTTCTTCTTCTTATTCTTCTTGGTCATTGTCACAGACCTCTGGACACGCCATATCTGCACATGCTGGTGGCAGAGTGTTTCTTTAAAATAACGATTTCCTCGTCCCCCTCCCCCACCAACACAGCGCCCTCTCTTCCCCCTAAAAAACTGCATCAGGTCCCCTTAAAGTATAGAGTGGACATGTGGCCATGTACAACTCATAATTCTGCACGTCTGTAAATATGGTTGTAGCTCTTGTTTGAATGTGTATATATATGTGAGTGTGTGTGTGAGTGGTAAAAATGTTCTGTTACAGCAGAATTCCATCTAATAAAAGGAGCCCATAAAAACGCCAAAATATAGAAAGAAAGTACTATATTTCAGAGACTGCTGAAGAGAGGGACAGCAGTCTCTGAAATATAGTATACTTTATTTCTATATTTTGACGTTTTTATGGACTCCTTTTATTATTATTATTATTATTATATTATTATTATTATTATTATTATTATTATTATTATTATTATTATTATTATTATTATTATATATGCGTAGATACATACATATATATACATATATATATATATATATATATATATATATATATATCTATATATATATAAATATATAGATACATATATATATATATATATATATATATATATATATATATATATATATATATATATATATATATATATGCTGCTTGTTAGCTTGTTGGGCGAATGTGTGTGCACATATATATATATATATATATATATATATATATATATATATATATATATATATATATATATATATATATATATGCACACACATTCGCCCAACTAGCTAACAAGCAGCAGATAGCGCACAGTATCTCTCTATTTCGGAAGCACCGTTTCATCATATCCTGTCCTGAAAGTCCACATTTCAAAACTCAAAGAGAATTTGATCTCATTCTCTCTAAATATTCCCACTCAACTTAGCCAAGATCTGTGTTAGGTATATATATACATTTATATATGTGGTCTAGCCACCCATTCAATCTGCAAATAACTTATAAAAATTTGTTGAATAGGTAAAGAAATGAGCAAAAGGTTCAGTTCAGATTCTCTACAAATTGGAAAACTAGTATAGTACCACTAACGTGACACAGTGATTACCAAACTCTCTTGCGTATGACTGACACAGAGGCAAAAAAAGTAATTCCCCCCTTTTCCTATCTTTATTAGTCATGTATTTCATGCAAAACATCTGAGCAAGCAATACGCAATCTCAAATCCTATATTACTACAGAGGCTACTGCACTTTCTAGGGGGCCGTCAACGGTTATGAGCTAATACCTAATCTTACTGGGACCGTTTTAACGGATGTGAAAGCTGATACAGAGAGAGAGAGAGAGAGAGAGAGAGAGAGAGAGAGAGAGAGAGAGAGAAAGGTTCGGTTCTACAAGTGACAATATTCAGATTATGAGAATATAAGGCCATTCCAGTACATGCAAATGTTATTATAATATACGTATATATATGAGGTTAACTTTATTATATGAGTTGAAATCAAATTTATTTATATTAATTATTATTATTATTATTAATGAAGGATTTCACAATTAAAGTGTAAATATAATATATATATATATATATTTATATATATATATATATATATATATATATATAATATATATATATATATATACTTTTAAATCACTGTGAATTCCTTCACCATTTTAGAACTAAGTGATAGTGAGATTATATTATTATTTTATTATTATTATTATTATTATTATTTATTATTATTATATTATTATACAGATGGAAAAATGCAATCTATATACGTCACAAGACTGATAAACACTTACGAGCTAGGACCTTCAATAAAATTATTATTATTATTATTATTATTATTATTATTATATTATTATTATTATTATTATTATTATTATTATTATTATTATTATTATACAAAGGGAAAAATGCAATGAAAATACGTCACAAGACTGACATCCTAAAAACTTTTTTGAGAGCCAGAATTTTCAGTAAACTTCGAAATCTCAGGACAATTACGCAAGATCTGTGATTCTCAGAAAAACTGTCTAAAAAAAAACTGACAGAATATCCGGAAAAACTGCAAGCTACTGTGACTGTGACGTCAGAGTTGTTTTTTATGACGTAGATTTCAAAGGCCTCGAACAAAACAACATTGCGATGCGCAACCTTGACGTCGTATGGATTTTTTTTTTTTTTTTTTTTTTTTTGAAGGTCGAAACTCGAAGTAGGTCAGGTTATCTTCCGTTTCAATTTCATTGTTTGCTTATTTCCGATGTGACTCGTTTGGGACAACAATAAAGCTTTATTTTTTAGTCATTTATAGTTATTTAAGTTTCTCGGATGAGGTAGGGGGAATGATGGGAGGGTAGAGGAAACATCCACAACCACTCACTCCTGCAAACCTGTTTGTCCGCCCCGGGTGGGGTCTGGTTAGGTAATGGAGATAGCAGTTACTGTTCCAACTTGTAATAATAATATTATTAATAATATTATTATTATTAATAAATCATTTAAACTCAAGCAAGTCTAACCTGACCTCAATACCCAAAGGTGGGCCCCATTTTCAATATAAGTGGATGAAAGGCTATGCCCATTTTTATGCCCATTTTGCCCAGCTGGGCATCTATACCATTATACCTGGGCGGTGGTGGTCTCTCAGCGATCCTTCGAAATTAGCACTGAAGATTACGAGGTAAGTTAATCTTTATTTATTCTGTTTAAAGACTCTCTCTCTCTCTCTCTCTCTCTCTCTCTCTCTCTCTCTCTCTCTCTCGTCCGAAATTCTCGAAATTGTTCCATAGAAAAAATCAAATATTATGAATAATAAAAACTTATTAAAAGAAAAAAAGTTAAAACAAATGCCCGAATGAGATGTACGGAGAAAGGCGATGGGTATATATACCCTGCAGGAGCGGGGTATGGGTATGGGTATTGGTATGCATAGGTAGACGCTTCCCCCTCACCCCACCCCGCTCCCTAAACCTCCATTTACGCAGAGTGGGCGTAATAGCTCTCTCTCTCTCTCTCTCTCTCTCTCTCTCTCTCTCTCTCTCTGACCATCACAGTTTGGCCAATACGCCCAAAATGGTCTACGTGCATCTAGCATCGAATATTGTAGCTGTATTTTATTGTATTTTGTCATAATAGAGTTAAAAACACATCAAAAACTGTTTGAAGACAAATGAATTTGTCAACAAGCCAAAGAAGAAGACCTATATAGCTTTCACTCTCTGCCACTCTCTCTCTTTCACTCCTTCTACTGCTATGCAGTGGTGTTTGCTTTTTTTCTGGTTTGATTGGTATTCGACTTATTCTCTCTCTCTCTCTCTCTTCTCTCTCTCTCTCTCTCTCTCTCTCTCTCTCAGTTTAAAAGAAAGCTAGACAAAATCATTAGGACACTGAATGAATTGTAAAACCTGCCTCTCGAGATAAGTGAGCACACGATGTCTCCTCTTCGGATGGAATAACAAGTCTTTGAGACATCCTAATCCTTGTAACTCTCTCTCTCTCTCTCTCTCTCTCTCTTGCAAACGCTTCATTTTGTGACACTCTCGCTCCTTCTTCTACTGCTTTGCAGTGCTATCACTGTTTGGCTTGATTGGCATTCTCTCTCTCTCTCTCTCTCTCTCTCTCTCTCTCTCTCTCTCCTTGGAAACGTAAGCCTTAATCTAACTGCATCTCGATGCGTCTTCAAACCAAAACATGATCGTGTCAACGACGATTTGATAAAACCAAAGATACATTGCCTGAGGTCACATCTCCCTTGTAGCTTGGTTACGAAGACGAAAGAAAAAGGTTCACGACAACAAAGATCTTGAAAATTCTCCGACAGGAGAGAATTCCGTGTTATCTTTTCTTCAGCGAGGATTGATAGCACAACAGGAATATTACTTTGAGCAGTAGAACGACTCATTATCAAAGCAAGAAGACCAAATTGTCACAGCAGGGCTTCAAAATATGAACCAAACTTTTGCATGAGAGAGTTGCATCTTAAGCCAAAAGCTTTTTATGTCAGCAGCAAAGATAAACTTGAAACTGTCTTATCAACAGTAGGTATTGGATTGAATACAGAGCAGAGAGAGAGAGAGAGAGAGAGAGAGAGAGAGAGAGAGAGAGAGATCGGCACCCAAGTGATTAAAGACCAAGAAACAGTCTCATTTTTATGGGAAATCGATGAGGTCCTCCAGAAAAGGAGATAGAATCCGTTCAGTCAACACAGACAAGAACGAGCTGAGTCAATCAATTTGCCCTTTGTGATAAATTCATCTTATATAAAAAGTATGGCTGCAGTTTGACAGATTCGTAACCAAACAAATAAATAAATATATAAATGATAAAGAATGCTAAGCATCGAAAGGAGAAACCAGCGAAAAATGCAGCTTTTTTTCTGTATTTATCCCAGACGGGAAACCCACCACATCAAAACATGACCTGCGGTAACTTAACCGTTGGTAACAGGAGGTAACGATGACCTCAGAGTCATACGATATTTTTTCAGGCGTCTTTGGGATCGTGGTTAGATGCTCAATGGGTTTCCCTGATTCGTCTCGAAATGGCGCTGCGGTCGTTTGGATAAACATGCCCAGGGGGACGGAGGACTTGTCCGTAGGAGGGAAGAAGGTCTGACGAGGCCTCAAAAGTACTGTGTCAACATCTGTGGGAAGGCTGAGGGCCTGAGGAAAAGGGATGAAGGCAGGGGAGAGAGAGAGAGAGAGAGAAAAAGAGAGATGGAAGATGTTCGATAATCCGCTTTGGGGAAGTTTCTCACCTCACCTTGTATTTCTGATAAAGATATCAGCTCTGTGTACACCCTCGTACCCGGTCTTTCTGATAAAGATATCAGCTCTGTGTACACCCTCGTACCCGGTCTTTCTGATAAAGATTATCAGCTCTGTATCCACTTTCGTATACCCAGTCTTTCTGATAAAGATATCTGCACTTTCGTACCCAGTCATCAGCTCTGTATATACTTTCGTTCCCAGTCATTAGCTCTGTATAAACTTTCGTACCCAGTCATTAGCACTGTTTAAACTTTCGTACCCAGTGTTTCTGATAAAGATATCAGCTCTGTTTAAACTTTCGTACCCAGTCTTTCTGATAAAGATATCAGCTCTGTATACACTTTCATACCCAGTCATCAGCCTTGTATACACTTTCGTACCCAGTCTTTCTGATAAAGATATCAGCTCTGTATACACTTGCGTACCCAGTCAGTCTTTCTGATAAAGATATCAGCTCTGTATACACTTTCGTACCCAGTCTTTCTGATAAAGCTATCAGCTCTGTATACACTTTCATACCCAGTCATCAGCTCTGTATACACTTTCGTACCCAGCCTTTCTCATAAAGATATCAGCTCGTCATACGCTTTCGTACCCAGTCTTCTGATAAGAGGCTAGAGATATCGGCTCATGAACTTTCATACCCAGTCTTTCTCCTTCAGAATAATAATTCGTACACATTTTTTCTTTTCCCAGTATGCGTTCGTATCTCTCTAATTTCAACTTAAACGTATATGCACTTCCTGCCCAAAGTGAGAAAGAGAAAGACGTACCCATACATCCACCTTGACCTATAAACGTCTCGAATTCTTTGCGCTTTTTGGATAAGCTTGTCACCACTAAGCTTTTGGGTTCAAGAAATGTGAAGCAATTATGATGTCCGGTAGCGGGAAACGAACCTGCTTCCCGCAATCACAACGAGGTCACGTTGCCGACCTGACCAAGAGAAGGGTTAAAGTCTATTGTCTCTCGTGCACACATAAGTCTGTCGAATTCAGGTATATTCATTACAGCTAGAACAGAACCATCCTCATCATCGTAGCCAAGTGGACAATCATCGTCTTTATTGTTTTTTAGGCTGAAATACATAGAATCTACTGATCACTTTTTACCAGATAGTACATTTGTTTTTCTATACAGCGAATAATCGGTGGTGGCCTGTGTTGTTGGCACCTATAGCAGTGCCAGACGTATGATCATGGCTAACTTTAACCTTAAATGGAACAAAACAAAAAAACTACTGAGGCTAGAGGGTTGCAAGTTGGTACGTTTGATGATTGGAGGGTGGATGATCAACATACCAATTTGCAGCCCTCTAACAGGATGGTATCTAGATGAGATATTAATTCAAAATAAAATATCTCAGTTAGATACCATCCAGTTCCAATGAGGTCCTGTTTGTAATTGTATTAATGCGCAGAAGAATTGTGTAAGTGATAAAGTTAATATATATATATATATATATATATATATATATATATATATATATATATATATATATATATATACAGAGAGAGAGAGAGAGAGAGAGAGAGAGAGAGAGAGCGAAGACACGTCATCATCATATGACGGAACTGTCCTTAACAGGAGGAAGACAAACAGGAAGTTCATTACGCAATGGCCCGTTTCCATTGTGCAACTCTCATTAAGAGGAAGGAAGTGCAAATACGTTTTCTGCGTCACGTGACTTCATTCATAAAAAAAAAGGATCCCCCGCTACGTCACACAATTGTTTACGAAAAATATTTAGAATTTTAAAGCTACTGAACAAGTAAACGCATTTGAGTAGGAGTAGTAGAACAGAATGATAAAAAGATTTAGATAATATAGTTAATTTTTTTTTTTTTTTTTGTGCTCTATCACAGTCCTCTAATTCGACTGGGTGATATTTATAGTGTGGGGTTCCGGGTTGCATCCTGCCTCCCTAGGAGTCCATCACTTTCCTTACAATGTGCGCCGTTTCTAGGATCACACTCTTCTGCATGAGTCCTGGAGCTACTTCAGCCTCTAGTTTTTCCAGATTCCTTTTTAGGGATCTTGGGATCATGCCTAGTGTTCCTATGATTATGGGTACAATTTCCACTGGCATATCCCATATCCTTCTTATTTCTATTTTCAGATCTTGATACTTATCCATTTTTTCCCGCTCTTTCTCTTCAACTCTGGTGTCCCATGGTATTGCGACATCAATGAGTGATACTTTCTTCTTGATTTTGTCAATCAACGTCACGTCTGGTCTATTAGCACGTATCACCCTATCTGTTCTGATACCATAGTCCCAGAGGATCTTTGCCTGATCGTTTTCTATCACTCCTTCAGGTTGGTGCTCGTACCACTTATTACTGCAAGGTAGCTGATGTTTCTTGCACAGGCTCCAGTGGAGGGCTTTTGCCACTGAATCATGCCTCTTTTTGTACTGGTTCTGTGCAAGTGCCGGGCATTCGCTTGCTATGTGGTTTATGGTTTCATTTTTCGTATTGCACTTCCTACATATGGGAGAGATGTTATTTCCATCTA
Source organism: Macrobrachium nipponense (assembly GCF_015104395.2). NCBI lineage: Eukaryota > Metazoa > Arthropoda > Malacostraca > Decapoda > Palaemonidae > Macrobrachium > Macrobrachium nipponense. The sequence goes on from NC_087204.1 coordinate 101,672,867, forward strand.
TCGTTCTTTGGACATATCTGGTTCTTAGGGCCTGATCTTGTGCCGCTGTTATCATTCCTTCAGTTTCCTTCTTGAGCTCTCCCCTCAGTAGCCATTCCACGTGTCATCGCTGGTCAGTAGCCATTGCCACGTGTCATCGCTGGATTATTATTATTATTATTATTATTATTATTATTATTATTATTATTATTATTTGAAGTTGAACCCTATTCCTATGGAACAAGCCCACCAAAAGGGGACATTGACTTGAAACTCAAACTTCCAAAGAATATTAAGGCATTCATTAGAAGTAAGAGGAGCTAATGGGAAATACAGAAAGAAGGGATCTCACTTATCAAAAGAGAAAAAATATATCAATAAATTAATCAATAGATAGAAATGTGATTAAATTATTAGTAATTCATTGCATCTTCGTTCGAACTTTTGAGATATTCCAATTGCACGACATCCTCAGTGTAAGGGAGACTGTTACCCTTTTTGTAATGCCGACAGTACGCCACGTGAGAAAATGCACTGACGGACCTTCCCTCATAAGGGAATACAGTTATAAACTGTTCCCCCTTTTTTGTAATGCTTACAGTGCGCCATGTGAGAAAATGCACTGACGGACCTTCCCTCATAAGGGAATACAGTTATAAACTGTTCCCCCTTTTTTGTAATGCCTACAGCGCACCACGTGAGAAGGTGTACTGACGGCACTACCCATCTAAGAAAATACAGATTTATAAGTTGTCGCAACAATGTGAGTTAATTCAAAAAAGGTCCTCGTTTTTTCCAAGATTCCCAAAGAGTTACATCAGCGTAGTTGTGTTGCTAAAGAACAGGAAATGGAAAATCTGTTCAGGTGAAAATTTAAAATAAAAATAACTCAAGGAAACAGTCGTCATAATGAGGAAGCCTTTTTTTTAAGAAGCCCTTGACTTCCATCCGGTGTCGAATGAAGGAAAAATTAAAACAACAGAAGTAATAAGATTTGTTTTTTGGCATTTGTTGCCATTTGGGATTATCTTGGAGTGATGTTTATAGTTGAAACCGTCAGAGCCAATGTTTACTTCTACATTAGAGCGAAATATTGTTGCCAGTCGTGGTCCTGCCTTTAGGGCGGCGTCACGTGACCTCGAAATTTACGTCAACGGTTGTTCTTGCCTGTGTTTGTCGCGCGGTATTACCAAGTTTTGCAAAGAACTTCGTATGCGTATGTATGTATGTATTTAATGGTCTGGTATCAAGTTTTGCAAATAACTTCGTATGTGTATGTATGTATGTATGTATGTATGTATGTATTTAATGGTCTGGTACCAATTTTTGCAAAGAGCTTCTTATGTATGTATGTATGTATGTAGTATGTATGTATGTATGTATGTATGTATTGGTCTGGTATCCAGTTTTGCAAATAACTTCGTATGTGTATGTATGTATGTATTTAATGGTCTGGTACTAAGTTTTGCAAAGAACTTCGTATGTATGTATGCATGCATGTATGTATGAATGGTCTGGTAGCAAGTTTTGCAAAGAACTTCGTTTGTATGTATGTATGTATGTATGTATGTATGTATGTATGTATGTATGTATGTATTGAGCTGGTACCAAGTTTTGTATGTATGTATGCACGTATGTATGTCTGTAGTGGACTGAGCCGATCTCATGCTCCATGAGAAAAGCCTGTAATTGAAGATAATGCTCGTCAGGCGTTTAAGAGGCCTGGTGTTATAGTACATCTGAAGTCGACGCAGTTGTAGGTACCCAGATGTTACTAATCTGCCACCTCTGACGAAGATCCTACGCGTAATACCGCCTCCTTCACGGCGATAAAAGGATTCCCCGTTGTGAATTAAGATTCAGATGGGAAGCAACTTTGTCCCGACAGAGCTTAAAAAGGCCTTGACTTGGGGCGTATCGATATTTGTTGAGGATGGGCGAGCCGGCGATGAATATCGTATGTATCGCCGGCCCCCGCGGTCGAAATTTCGCTCACCAGCCGTCATTTTCGGGACGAAAGTCCTGTGGGAATCTTTGGTCTGTGTCCTACATTTCTATATTTCGAAAGGAATAAGTCCTAGAAGTATTATTCTACTAGGAAACGAACAAACCTAAACGCGTAGGTTATAGGGACTTATTCCACTCATCTCTCTTCAATTTCAGGACGAAAGTCCTGTAAGAATCTTGGCAACTCTCCTACGCTTCTATATTTCGAAAGGAAAGAGTTCTAGAAGTATTATTCTACAAGGAAAC
>NC_087204.1:101677598-101698664 GCF_015104395.2 Macrobrachium nipponense
TCCCTGAGATGTTGGTCTAAATTTGCACAATATTTTTGCGTTACATTTTAATATTGTTTTTTTATCTTTGAACCAAAAATTTCACGTTTTCTATTACAGATCTTGAAAATTAAATGCTGCTTTTTCATTTGTTAAGGTTCTGCGGCTTGTTCGAGATGGTTATGATTTATTGTTGAAGATACCACAAACACTTTATTGACACTAGGACGACAAATCAATACATGGATGCAATTACGGAATGCACTATGACAGTCTGACCAATTTTTAGACGATCTAAAAACCTCTGCAAGCAAAACAAACCCAAAACACTTCGCTTAGAGAACTCAACACACCATCTTCACTTCAGAGACGAACAGCATCACTCGACACACTCGTTTAAACACAACTAAATCACTCTGCACGAACACTTGGGGCACAGGATCCCTTCCACGCTTAGCGGAACAATCTTAGACCGAATAACAGGTGTCTTGTCTCTCTCTCTTTCTCTCTCTATACGCGCGTTTAAAACCCCATTCAATTCGGGGTTCCGGGTGTTGCCGTCTTGTCTATAAGATTGGGCAACTCCTCGCATCTTCCTGGCCCGCCCCCAGCTGCTGGTGGCTCGGCTGGGAGGTTCGAAAGATAGAGACTGAGTATCAGAGTTCTTGGGCGTGTTGTTCACCTGTTACTTCCAAACACCCAGGGACCACCACCATCTCCCACCTACCCCCAAAAACCCTAGGCTTACCCGCCTCCCTTCCCGTACCAGAGACGGGGCAAGACCAGGGCATCTAGTACTTATACCCCCACCCGCTTCTCCGTCGTCGTTGTTTCGACCAGCAGCTGCCTGCACCTATACGTACGTCCGAGAGACGATGCCCTGACGTACTTCGCTTGAGTTTTCGACGGTTTTTGACGTCTGGATGTCGTTCGAGGCTAACATTATTGACGTAGCATCTTGTTGTATATACGTCTTCGGATGATGCTGCATCTCTCTCTCTCTTTATTTGTCTATCCATCTCCGGGCATTCACTGGGCGCACCTCTCTCTCTCTCTCTCTCTCTCTCTCTCTCTCTCTCTCTCTCCGAAGTCTTCAGATGCCTTCTCTCATACCCGCGGTTACTGTACCTACTCCCATTCACAAAAACTTTCTCGCCGGCCGATCGGGTAGTGGGGGGGGGGGGGGTGCTGGAGGGAAGGGGCCCCGGCTACAGCGTTGTTTGCATTGTGCTTTCGGGGGACCAGAGAGAGAGAGAGAGAGAGAGAGAGAGAGAGAGAGAGAGAGGAGAGAGAGAGAGAGGATGATAAACAGAAAGGGAGACAGAATAATAGAGGAAGATAAAAAATGCAGATATATATTATATATATATATATATATATATATATATATATATATATATATATATATATATATAATATATATATATATATATAGATATATAGAGAGAAAATGAGAGAGAGAGAGAGAGAGAGAGAGAGAGAGAGAACAATTATAAAGAGAGAGACAGTAAACAAGAGAATGAAGAGAAAAATTGCAGAGAGAGAGAGAGAGAGAGAGAGAGAGAAAAGAAGAATAATAAAGGAAGAAAAAAATGAGAGAGAGAGAGAGAATGACAAACAGAAATAGAGAGAGCAAATTATAAACAGAAAGAGAGAATGATCAAGAGAGAGAGAGAGAGAGAGAGAGAGAGAGAATCATATCGTACCTCTGGTTATCATCAAGGTTCTTGGGGGTGAGGTGGCTAGACCCCGACCCTTCCTTCCACCACCCACAGTCGACTGACTGCCAAGTACTACATGACTCAATGCTGGAGTCAAAATAGGCTTCAATTGCTTGGAATCAATCTAAGGTTGATATTAACATAAATTTCAACCTTGGCATTAATTCAAGGTTGAGTTTAGCATATGTGTCTCTTGGAATTGATTCAAGGTTGATATCAGTTCATATATCAATCTTGGAATTAATCTAAGGTTGATATTGGCAGAGATATCAATCTTGGAATTGATCTCAGGTTGATGTTAGCAGATATAAATCTTGGAATTGATTCATGGTTGATATCAGTTCAAATATCAATCTTGGGATTGACCTAAGGTTGATATTGGCATAGATTTCAATCTTGGAATTCATCTCAAGTTGAATTCCACATAGATATCAATCTTGGAATTGACCCTTTCATATATCAATCTTGGAATTTATCTAAAGTTGGTATTAGCATAGATATCAATCTTGGAATTTACCATTTCATATATCAATCTTAGAATTGATCTAAAGTTGGTATTTGCATAGATATCAATCTTGGAATTTACCATTTCATATATCAGTCTTGTAATTGATCTAAGGTTGATATTAGCATAGATATCAATATTGACACTTATCTTAGGCTGATATCACCATGTATATATCAATTTTGGAATTGACATAAGGTTGATATCATCATAGATATTAGTCTTAGAAGCAAATTAAAGTTGATTTCAGCACAAATATCAAACTTGGAATTGATTTAAGGTTGATATCAGCACAAGTCAATTTGAGACTGACAGCACAAATTGGCAACCAGTCTGGGACTTTATTTAAAGTTGGTATCAGAACAGATACCAGTTTTGATATCTATCTAAGGTTGATATTTATATATTGTCTCAAGTACTGTATGATTGACTGATTGATTGATTGATTTACAGACGTTTGGCATGCATGAATGCCAAGCATTAGGTATTGTACGGCGATCTCCTTTGGACTGCAACGATACCTCAAATGATCTACATTTCGATATCCTCTTGTTTTCTAAGTGTATATGCTACAATAACTATATTTATTTTATTTTTACTGTCCACTACAGTGTCCTCTCAACTCGTCCCATTTTTTATCAATTTTCTCCTATTCTTTTTATTCTCAATAAAGGTTAGCGTAGTTAGTGCACCTCACGCAGTTCACTGTATGCATTACTTCAGATTCTTTAAAGCAACGTCCCCTCTTTAAAAAAAACACTGTTTCCCTAAGGTATCTCCTATGTTATAGCTCATGCAAGACTTACCTTTCTACCAAAACAATGTAAACTCTACCTCTTTCCTTTCCTTTTCATACATTTTTGGCATCAACATTCTTCCTCCAAGTTTATTTTCCAATCTAGGACAATTCTCGTGACATATATTACTTTCTACTTACAAACTGTAATTTTGTACCTTTAGTGACAGTTGCAGGAGCATATTGCAGCTGTATCATGCAGTTGAAGGAATAATCTACAGGCAGGTGGTGAGAAATGCAGGTGCCAATCTTTCTATACATACAGTCCTGCACCCGTAATCCAAGCATACCAAGAGTAATGTGCTATACTTTTTTTAAAGGTTCACGGTTGCATCCATTAATAAATGAGACAACAAAATAATAACTAAAGAAACTAAATCTTATCAGAAATATGAAGACTTTACCTGATGATGTTGTGCAATTAGAACTTCAAAAGTTTAAGCCAAGATTCAGTGCATTATACTATCCTTTGGAAGCTTGTAAGATTGTTCAATATTAATAGGGGTTTATGATCTAAAAAATAAACAATAATAATAAGGAATCTGGAAAAACTAGAGGCTGACGTAGCTCCAGGACTCATGCAGATGAGTGTGCTCCTAGAAACAGGGCACATAGTAAGAAAAGTGATGGACTCCTAAGGAGGCAGGATGCAACCCAGAGCCCCACACTATAAATACCACCCAATCAAATCTGAGGACTGTGATAGACCAAAAAAAATAAATATAATTAATAATAATAACCTGGCATATGCAGGAACAAGACTAGTAGCAGAACTCATGGGGATACAAACACCAACACCATCATCACAACAAACCCAACAGAAACCAAAACAGCAACCACCTTGGAAAAGGCACCTGGAAAAACTAATCATGGTGATGAGATCTGACTTGAGTAAACTGAAAGAGATGGCAGAAAAGATGCTTAGAAGCAAGAAAACAGGGGAGGAACCGAACAATAAATACAAAGTACAGGAAGAGACATAAAAACACAGACTTAAAGCCAAAGCACACATAAGATACAACAGTACATGAACAGGAATAAAGGATAGGAACAGAACAAACTATTCAGAACCAACCAAAAATGACTATATATTTGTTTGTATGGTATTTTTACATTGCATGGAACCAGTGGTTATTCAGAAACGGGAACAATGGCTTTACATGACTTCCGAACCACATCAAGAGTGAACTTCTATCACCAGAAATACACATCTCTCACAAAAAATGACTATAGTATAGTCAAATGAGAAGGGAAGACAACAAACAAGAAATTCCTGAAGCCAAACTCAAGAAGGAAACAGAAGGAATGCTGACAGCGGCACAAGATCAGGCCCAAAGAACCAGATATGTTCAAAGAACAATAGATGGAAATAACCTCTCAACCATATGCAGGAAGTGCAATATGAAAAACGAGACCATAAGCCACATAGTATGCAAATGTCCTGCACTTGCACAGAATCAGTACAAAAAGAGGCATGATTCATTAACAAAAGCCCTCCACTGGAGACAGTACATGACACACCAGCTGGATTGCAGTAATAAGTGGTACAAACAACAACCTGAGGGCGTGACAGAAAACAATCAGGCAAAGATGCTCTGGGACTATGGTATCATAACAGATAGGACGATATATGCCAATACACCAGACGTGACATTGATTGACAAAATCAAGAAGAAAGTATTTCTCATTGATGTCACAACACCATGGGACACCAGAGTAGATGAGAAAGAAATAGAAAAAATTAATAAGTATCAAGACCTGAAAATAGAAATAAGAAGGATATGGGATATGCCAGTGGAAATTGAACCCATAATCATAGGAACACTAGGTAGGATTCCAAGATCCCATAAAAGGAACCTGGAAAAACTAGATGCTGAAGTAGCTCCAGGACTCATGCAGAAGAGTGTCCTACGAGAAACAGCGCACACATGTAGTAAGAAAAGTGATGGAATCCTAAGGATGCAGGATGCAACCCACAACACCACACTGTAAAAACCTACCTACCATCAAAATACAGGCTTGTTTTAAAAATGGATATAGATTGCCCATCCTATAGGCCCTTTTTGTTTTAAAGTAATGTACCCATCTCAATTATGCTCATATACTGTACACATAATAAACGATGAAGTATACAGGCAGTCCCAGGGTTACAACGGGGGTTCTGTTCTTGAGACGCATCGTAAGCCAAAAATCGCCGTAAGCCGGAACATTGTAAAAAATCCTAAAAAAACCTTACTTTTGTACATTCAACTTCCCTGTCAGATATATACTTAGCTGTAGACTCCGTCGTCCCCAACAGAAATTCAAATTTCGCGGCACACACTACAGGTAGGTCAGGTGATCTACCGCCCTGCCGCTGGGTGGAAGGAATAGGAACCATTACCGTTTTCTAATCAGATTTTCTCTGTCACCGGTTCCAGTAACATCGTTGCTGGTTCCTCCTGACTTGACTTTCGTTTTTTCATCGCCGTTGATCTTCTGGACTGATTTATTTGGTGACGTATTGGATCTCTGGTTTGGCATACGCTTTTGTGGACTGTTTTTTTATTTTGGCTTCGGATTATTCTCAAAATGTCTGACTCTAACTATGCAGTTAGAAGATGTGTGAATGAGGGTTGTAGTGTGAGATACCTAGAAAACTTCAGTAGATCCTCACACTGTATGCAAGCGGTGTAGGGGGAATGAATGTTCTGTATCTAACACTTGTAATGAATGTGTAAATTTGAGTGAGGAAGAATGGAAGACTCTAAATTCCTACTTAAGGAAATTGGAGAAGGATAGGGCTAGAAAAGCTTCTTCCAGAAGCTTGAGTAGGTCTCGCTCTAACGAGCCAGTTAGTAGTGTAGCACCTAATTCTCAAGTAATCGTTGCTTCCTCCCATACAGTATCAGCACCTTCTCCCTTCTCAGATACTGCAAATTCATCATCGGAAATTGCAGATTTGAAGGCTGCCCTCTCGAGAATGGAGTGTAAAATGCAAGCTCTAGAAGGTAAGCAAAAGTGCAGTGGAAATTGATGTTAGTGTCCCCAGTGCAGTGGAGGGTGCGTCTGATCGGCTCTGTCTCGCTCCCAGGCCTAGACCTCTTCCAAGCTCCCAGGCCCAGAGGAGAAGGAAAGTCGAAAGCCTTACGGAGGTTACGGAGAATCCCCACCGATCAGGCGTCCCCTCGGCAGGATCTGTGGCGTCCCAGACTGCCAAGGATCGCCATTGGAAAGGCATCCTCAAAGAGTGCTTCTCCTCGTCCGATTCTTCTTCGCATAAACGTGGATGGAGTTTGGACGATCTATAGCATTCTACGAAAATAAGTTGGAAGGCGCCTAGTTTGGACTCGAGCCTGGAACGCTTTCCAGAAGACTCTCCATGCGAGAGGAAGAGAGCCAAGAAAGCCTTTATTGCGCCTGCTCTCGGCTCGGAGTCTCCTACATCCTCCAGACCTCCTTCCCCTCATTCTGATAAGGAGGAGGAAGATACAGTGACTAAGATTCTCCTTAAAATGCAGGAGCAAATCTCGTCTTTGGTAGAAGTTCTAAAAAAGGACCCTCCTCGGAGGAAAGACTCTTTCCTTCCGATCAAAAGATCTTCTCGTCCGGCGGACATTCATGGCTCCAACACCTCTCCTCTACTCCTCGTCTTAGGTCCAAGGCGCCAGATAAAGGATCTTCTGGCAAAGAAGCAACAGTCAGGCACGAGGCGCCAATTAGGCGAAAAGCGCCAGATTTGGACAGCCCGGACAGGCGCGAATATCGTCCGAGGCGGACAGCGCCAGCCAAGATCGAGGCTCCAACTAGGCGAAAAGCGCCAGATTCAGACAGCCCGGACAGGAGCGAGTTTTGTCCGATGCGGACAGCGCCAGCCATAAGCGAAGTGCCAGCCAGGCGCCAGGATCTCCAGCTTCACCTAATTTCGAGAGAGAAGTTAACCGAGAGGTTCCTCTTTGTAGCTTTTCGCAGGATCAGCCTTCTCCTGACAGGGACGCAAGATGTCGCACAGGCGGCCGTCGCCCTTGTCAGGATGGCGGGCGGGTACTGCTGGAAGTTTTTTTTTTGCAAGGACAGCCTTCTCCTGGCAGGGACACTAGATGTCGCACAGGCGGCCCGTCGCCCTTGTCAGGATGGCTCTGATAATGATAGGAGTTTTCGCAGAATCAGCCTTCTCTGGCAGGGACGCAAGATGTCGCACAGGCGGCCGTCGCCCTTGTCAGGATGGCGCTGGTACTGTAAAGCTTCACCTGCGAAAAGAGGCGCTTCCTTCGGTTAACCTGCGAAGGAGGCGCTTTCCTTCGGTTGATCGCTCTTCTCCCACCAGAAACTGGACAAGAGCTGGAAGATATTTCAGACTCAGAAGCTAATAAAGGGTGCGGGTCTCTCGCACTACAAAACCTTAGCAGCTCTTTTACTGCAAGAATTTGGAGATTCTCTGAGTCCTGCCACCCCTCCTTCTCCTCGTTCGTTGTTTAAGAGTACCAAGACCTCAAAATCTCCTCCTTCTTGAAGATGCGCCCGACCATTTCCATGAAGAAAGCGCTACAGTCTTTTGGAAAATTGGCTCTGCTCCAAGGAAGAATCAGGGAAAACTGTCTTTACCTGGCCCCCCTCCAGGCTTTCTGGGAGGAGAGGCATTTGGTATGAGACAGGGGAAGCTATGGGGCTCGCTCTCCCTGCTTCGGCTGAGGCAGACTTCACACTCGTAGACATGTCGAGGAGACAATCGCTGTCATCTGCAAGGACCACTCGGGGAATGTCGGAAATGGACCATCTCCTCAAGGGATTATTCCATGTCTTGGAAGTTTTTAACTTTCTAGACTGGTCCCTTGGGGCTTTGGCCAAGAAGACACAGGACCCTGACTTCCTGAGCCCCGAGGTCCTGCATAGTATATTAGCGTGCATGGACAAGGCGGTCCAAGACGGATGGGGGGAAGTGGCCTCCCTTTTCGGAGCAGGAATTCTTAAGAAGAGGGCTGTATTCAGCTCTTTCCTGACGAAAGCTGTCTCGCCTGTTCAGAGGTCGTCTCTGCTTTACGCACCTCTTTCAAACCAGCTTTTCCCTTCTCGAAGGAGACTCAAGATCTTCTGGTGCAGTCAGCAAAGAAGACGAGGCCAGCCGTTCCTGCTGTGAAGAAGGAGTCACGTAACCCTCAGCCGCCCTTTCGAGGGAGTTCATCTGCTCGATCCTCCTCTAGAAAGAGAGGAACGGAAAAGAGAGGAAGGTCTTCTTTCAGACCAGTTAAGAAGACCAAATGATGTGTCAGTCCTCCAAACACCAGTAGGGGCCAGGCTTCTGAAGTTTTCAGAAGCATGGACTGTGAGAGAGGCAGACTCTTGGTCCCTCTCGATCGTGAGGAAAGGATATCTCATCCCCTTCAGAGACAGACCTCCCTTGACGTCGACCCCAAGGGAACTGTCTGCGAAGTACAAAGACCCTGCCAAGAGAGAATCTCTTTTACATCTTGTAGATCAGATGTTAGAAAAGGAGGCCATCGAACTAGTGCAGGATCCGCACTCCCAAGGCTTCTACAATCGACTGTTTCTCGTCCCGAAAGCCTCGGGGGGGGGGGGGGGTGGAGGCCTGTTCTGGACGTGAGCGCATTGAACCGTTTCGTAGAGAAGAAAAAGTTCTCTATGGAAACTTCCAACTCGGTTCTTGCGGCTCTGCGTCCGGGAGATTGGATGGTCTCCCTAGACCTGCAGGACGCGTATTTTCACGTCCCCCTGCATCCTGCATCGAGGAAATATCTTCGGTTCATGGTACAGGGCAGGATCTTTCAGTTCAGGGATTTGTGCTTCAGCCTGTCTACGGCCCCTCAAGTGTTTACGGGCCTGGTGAGGAACATAGCACGATGGTTACACCTGAAGGGGGTGAACATATCTCTTTACTTGGACCGTTGGCTCATAAGAGCAAAATCGAAACATCAGTGTTTTGGAGGACCTGGAAACGACTTTGGATCTTGTAAGACCTCTCGGACTGCTTGTGAACCTCGAGAAGTCCCAGATGATCCACAGCCAGAACATTGTTTATCTGGGGATTCAGATGGATTCTCTGGGTTTTCAAGCGTTTCCGTCACGAGAAAGAATTGCTCGTGGCTTAGAAAAAGTCTTAACCTTCTTAGAGAAAGAACGAAGCTCAGCAAGGGAATGGCTCAGTCTCCTGGGTACCCTTTCATCGCTGGAGCAGTTCGTTTCTTTCTCTGGGGAGGCTCAACATGAGACCTCTGCAGTTCTACCTACAAAGAATGTGGAATCGGAAGACAGGGGATCTGTCGGATTCTTTTCCCATTCAACCGGAGATAAAAGTCCCACTTGAAGTGGTGGTTAAAACCTCTAGAGAGGAACGAAGGAGTGTCCCTTTCTCTTCGGAACCCGCTCCTATTGTTGTTTTCCGACGCCTCGGAGACAGGTTGGGGAGCCACACTGGGAACGAAAGAAGTGTCAGGCACCTGGACAAGAGAACAGGTGTCCTGGCACATAAAACGTGAAGGATTTCTGGCTATCCATTTAGCCCTGAAGCACTTCGAATCAGACGTCAGAGTAGTCCAGGTCAATTCGGACAATACCACGGCTCTGGCTTACATCTGAAACGCAGGGAGGGAATCACTCTTTCTCCCTATACGAGATAGCAAGACTCTGTTGATCTGGGCAGAGGAACAAGGCATCATACTCCTGACAAGATTCGTGCAAGGTAGGGAAAAGAATGTAAGAGCAGACCGACTGAGCAGGAAGAACCAGGTCCTTCCTACAGAGTGGACCCTCCACTCCGAAGTCTGCCAGAAACTCTGGTCCCTCTGGGGGAAACCTCAGATAGACCTGTTCGCCACGTTCCTCTCCAGAAGGATGGACAACTTCTGCTCATCAGTGGAGGATCCCAGAGCCATAGCGATCGATGCCCTCCTCATGGATTGGTCGGGCATAGACGCTTACGCCTTTCCCCCATTCAAGCTGCTGGGAGAAGTGCTAAGGAAGTTTGTGTCCTCAGAAGGAACGAGAATGACACTCATTGCTCCCTTTTGGCCCGCTCGAGATTGGTTCACAGAGGTACTGGAATGGACGGTGGACTTCCCCAGATCTCTTCCCGAAAGGACAGATCTGCTCAAACAACCCCACTTCGAGAGGTTCCACAAAAACCTCCCCACTCTCTCCCTGACTGCCTTTCGGACTATTGAAAGACTCGTCAGAGCGAGAGGCTTTTCTCGAAAAGCTGCGAGCGCGATTGCCATTGCCCGCAGGTCTTCTACCTTGCGGGTTTATCAATCGAAGTGGGAAGTCTTCTGTAGGTGGTGTAGGTCGAAGAAGCTGTCCTCCTCCAATACCTCTGTGACCGACATTGCCGATTTTCTTCTCTTCCTAAGAGAAGAATCACACTTGGCGGTTTCCACCATTAAAGGATACAGGAGCATGCTCTCTGCTGTATTCAGGAATAGGGGCCTGAACATAGAGAAAAACAAAGATCTTCAATGATCTTATTACGGTCCTTCGAGACCTCCAAGACTAGATCCTCTCTGCCTCCTTGCTGGAATCTAGATGTAGTTCTCAAGTTCCTCACATCGGATAGGTTCGAACCTCCTCATCAAGCCTCGTTCAGAGATATCACGAGGAAGTGCATTTTTCTCTTGGCCCTCGCAACTGCCAAGAGGGTCAGTGAACTGCATGCATTAGATTCCCGTGTGGGATTTAAAGGAGATTCTGCAGTTGTCTCTTTCCAACCTCTGTTTCTGGCTAAAAACGAGAACCCTTCTAGACCTTGGCCCAGAAGTTTTGAGGTCAAGGGACTTTCTCCTCTTGTCGGGAGTGAGTTAGAAAGGTCTCTTTGTCCAGTCAGAACTCTGAAGTTTTATCTTCAAAAGAAGAATCAACTGCAGGGTTGCCGTCAGAGTCTCTGGTGTGCTGTGAAGGACCCTAAGAGACCCATGTCAAAAAACTCACTAGCGTTCTTTGTTAGAAATGTGATATCGGAAGCACACATGAAGTGCCAAGATGAATCCTTGAAACTGCTAAGGGTGAAAGCGCATGAGGTACGTGCGGTTGCAACCTCTCTTATCTTTCAGCAGAAATATGTCGATGAAAGATATTTTAGCAGCGACGTACTGGAGATGCAACTCTGTGTTTGCTTCCCATTACTTAAAGGATGTCAGAGTGACATACGAGAGATGCTTCTCTCTTGGTCCTTATGTATCAGCGGATACTGTGCTGGGAAGAGGAGCTAATACTGATCCTTAATGTTTTTTAGTTTGCTTTTACAGTTTTGGTGTTGAGTTTTTAGGGTTGCTTGAAAGGATGTTGGGGATAACTCCTTTCAATCTCATTACTAACCCGGGTGTTAGGATCAGGTGATCGGGATCGGTGTTGTGCTCCTTGATGATGCCATTAGGCAAGGTGTTTTGTCATGTAAGTGGATGGGACCCCATCGACAAAGATCCTTAGGCTCTGTCGAGTAAGCAGATAAGACGCCATTGACAGACCCACAAGAACCCTTAGCATGAGGTCACTACCTCTCTGAGTCTCTTGAGGCAAAGCAGGCTCCTCAGGCAGTAGCCATGAAGTCTTCCGCCAAAACAGGTAGGAACCAAGGCTTTTGATATATTACCTACAACGTATGTTGTCTTCCTGTCTATTTCGGTAGTTAGCTGTCTCTTACCCACCACCAAGGGTGCCAATCAGCTAAGTATATATCTGACAGGGAAGTTGAATGTACAAAAATGATATTTGTTATGTTACAATAAAGTTTTGTACATACTTACCTGGCAGATATATATAATTAAATGGCCCAGCCTCCCCTCAGGAGACAAGTGGAAGAGAAAAATCTGATTAGAAAACGGGAATGGTTCCTATTCCTGCCACCCCGCGGCAGGGCGGTAGATCACCTGACCTACCTGAAGCGTGTGCCGCGAAATTCGAATTTCTGTCGGGGTGACGACGGAATCTATAGCTAAGTATATATCTGCCAGGTAAGTATGTACAAAATTTTATTGTAACAGAACAATATCATTTTTAATGCTTTGGGTACATTGAAAACTGTAAACGGCATTCTTATTGCAATTTTCATCAAAAAAACCTTCAAATATTGATTATTTTGCATTTTTGGTGTCATATTACATCTGCCAGATGAGCGCTGTAGGCGATGTAACCCTGGAAAATGCGTCGTAACCCTGGAAATAATGTCTGATGAATATAACTGAGAAGCGCCTTAACCTCGGAACGTCGTAAGCCGGGGACTACCTGTACTACAAATAAAACTGAATATACATAGCATAACATTAGTTCATGTTTTGGTCAAACACAAACCTGCTCTTAACATCATCTAAACTCAGAAGCTTCTAGCATACTCCATCATAACTGAACATCCAGAACAGAGACAACCAAAGACTAAATCTGCTCTTGATAATACAAGCAGAATCGACCTATTCAGCCCTGTTTGTCTGTCTTCCTTAAGCATATACTCAAAACAAACAAGAGGAATGTAACTAGTAAATGAAACCATGATAAAAAGTTAACTCTCACAATCACTCACTTTTATTACACAATTTACATGGGATCTGTACACGGGGAGGATAAAAATTGATGAGGAACATTACTCATACAATTTCATCCTCAATTGTTGCTATGAAGAGACTCTTCTTCCTCAGTTGATCCTGTAATAATTCGTCTTCGTGTGTCCGAATATTAGCCGGTGGAATGAGGGCAGCAGCCACGCATCTTTTTTCATCATTCAGAAAATTGAAGGTCGAACAAGCTGACTCGGTTGGCAGAACCTGAAATGTATTAATGGCAAGATTATTTTGGAGGTAACACACGAGCTCTTGTGCCCAATACAGTGTAAATACAATTAAAATACATGACATTAACATTTAAAGTACAGTACGTAATATTGCAACAAAAGATATCTCCTAGCATCTGCTTGGCTTACCAAAATGAGCAAAGCCCAGTCTAAATAATGTTTAACTGGATGTGCTAGTGCTTTATTATAGATTATATTTGCAAATATTTTTGTGAAATTCCACCAAAAGAGGAAGGAACTTGGTTATGCATGCAGTTTTATTATAGGACAAACTGAGCTATGCTATTATCAGTATTTAAACATATATTCTTGTGAAATTCTCCCAAAAAGGGAATGAACTTGCAAAGCAAGCTTCTACATCAAAGAATACCACATATAAAGATGAATCATTTGGACAACAGGATCACATAAACAGTACGGTCTCATCTTTACAGATGCTTTTGGGGGTCCTAGCCTTTCTAGCCTTTGTCTCTTACAAAACAAAGACCTTATACACAGCCTACATTTGAATATTTTCAAAGCTATCTTTCAACAAACAGCAATTCCATCAGGTTCTTAATTTAAACTAACCTGTAATTTATTTATACATAACATTCAATTTAAAAGACCTACCTAAAATTATACACTTCTAAAATGGCACCATAAGGAATACCACTCATAATAGGGTGGGAGCTGATAAGCACAGAAGTCCACTACGTTGAGGCTCGTTAAGTTGAAGTGTTACTGTATTGCACAACTATCTACACTAGATGGCTACCATACAACCAATGTTATACAAAATAACATTTCAAAAGTAGTTTGAATTTTTCCTAGAATACAAGCCATAGCTTCCATAAATGAAGTTCACTGCACAAGGGGCACTTATGTTGTTACTAACTATAAAAACAAAATCCTATCGGGTATGTCTGTGGATATGTGCCTGAGTCAGCCTATCTCAACCAGTGTATTCTCAGCTATAGTGCCCAGTTGTTACTGCTGGTCTCCCGTTTTGATGCTAAGATTTCTCATGTTGCATGCCATGTGTGCACGACAAACCTGTGTTTTACACTATATACACTTGCCTTCTACGGCTAGCATCTCTCTGGTACGCCAGTCAATTGCAGTATTTACAGAAAAATGAGAGATTTTGGGGCACGAGGTCACAAACAAAACATGTTATTGTTATAATACAATTAAGTTTGTTCATACTTACTGGCATATATATACAGTGGTCCCCCCGTATTCGCGGGGATGCGTACCAGACCCCCCCGTGAATAGTTAGAATCCGCGAAAGTTTGGAACTACCATAAAAATGCTAAAAACAGCCTATTTTGTTAGTTAAAACTCAAGAAAAACCCACTAAAATTTTTCCTACATGGTTTTTTTAATAGTTTTATCACAAAAGTGCATTTTATGATGAATTCATCAAAAAACCAGGAATCTGTGGATATTTATCATAGAAAAATACCGCGAATGCGCGAATTTTCCGCGAATATGCAGGGAAACGTTCCCGAGAGAAATCCGCGAATGTGTGAGTCCGCGAATCTGGAGAACGAATACGCGGGGTCCACTGTATATAGCTGTATTTTCTGAAGTCCGACAGAATTCAAAACTCGCGGCACACGCAGTGGCGGCCAGGTGGTAGTACCCATTCCCGCCGCTGGAGGAGGATATCAGAACCATTCCCATTTTCTATTCATATTTTATTAATGCCACTGTCTCCTGAGGGGAGGAGGGTGGGCACACTAATTATATATTCTGCCAGGTAAGTATGAACAAACTTAATTGTATTATAACAATAACATTTTGTTCATGCAACTTACCTGACAGATAGCTGAATCCCACCTTCGGATGGTGGGAAGAGACAGAATAGGATTTGTAGGAAACTTAAATTAAGTAGATGATGTACACCTTGGTTCCTCACCTGTTAGCAAAGTAGACTTTGTGATTACTGTCACTTAAGCTGCTTCCGCTTAAGAGAAGTTGCCAGCCAGGTGGAGACCTGTAGTGCTGTGCGCTCTGGATGCTCTGTCAACGGGGACGTGACCTCAACGTGACAAGAACCATCGAGCCATACATATGAGGGCTACGAAGCAACTGACCACCACCTGACCAACTAACCAAAGACCCCCTGAACACTAAACTAAGAGATGGGAGATCTTCACACAAGACTCACCACAAACCAAAAACACAACACACCTAAAACCTAACTAAGGTATAGGGATAGGGAAAGCTACCTCCAAGCCCTAAGACTGTGTCTGCAGAAAACATATGGCCCAAGAGAATTACAGTCGTCATAAATCGTTCTCACATCCCTTAGGTAATGTGAGGCGAAGACAGGAATTACTCCTCCAAAAGGTGCCATCAAGAATGTCCTTGATTGACATGTTCTTTTGGAAGGCAAGAGGTAGGTAAGCGACAGCTCTAACTTCGTGAGCTTTTCACTTGTAAGAGGCTCAAATCAGTCTTCTGGCAAGATGAATGAGCCTCTTTAATGACGTCCCTCAGAAAGAAAGCCACAGCATTCTTAGATAAGGTAATTCTGGTCTCTTCACAGAGCACCAGAGATTACCTGAGGGACCTCTTACCTCTTTTGTTCTATGAACATAGAACTTGAGAGCCCTGACAGGGCACAGGGCTCTCTCTGGTTCTTGGCCCACCAGACTTGACATACCCTTGATCTCGAAACTTTTCGGCCGGCCAAGGGTTAGAAGGATTTTCATTCTTTGCCAAGAAAGTTGGGCTCAAAGAGCAGACAGCGTTGTCTCCTTTGAATCCCACTAGATGACTAAAAGCTTGGATTTCACTAACTCTCTTCGCCGTCGCCAGAGAAGTTAGGAAAAGAGCCTTCCTTGTCAAGTTCCGAAGAGACGCTGTTTGAAGAGGTTCAAAAGGACTTGACATTAAGAACTAAGAACTACGTCAAGGTTCCATGAAGGCGGTCTCGCTTGAGGAATCTTCGAAGTCTCAAAGATTTCAAGAGATCATGAAGATCCTTGTTGTCAGAAAGGTCCAGGCCTCTGTGCCTAAAACCACTGACAACATGCTCTTATATCCCTTAATGGTAGGGACTGCTAATTTCTGCACATTCCTAAGAAAGAGCAGAAAATCGGCTATTCTGGTTCACAGAGGTCGTGGAAGAGGGGAAACTCCCTCCTTTTAACACCATGCCCTGAAGGAAGCCCACTTCGATTGGTATACAGCTCTTGTAGATGCTCGTCTTGCATTTGCGATTGCTCTCGCAGCTGCTTTCGAAAAACCTCTCGCTCTGGCCAACTTTTCGATAGTCTGAACGCAGTCAGACCCAGAGCGGAGAGGTTTTGGTGATACCTTTTGAAGTGAGGCTGTTTGAGTAGATCTTTCCTCCAGGGCAACGTCCTTGGGAAGTCTAGCAAGGAAAGACATGACCTCTGTGAACCATTCTCTCGCTGGCCACATCAGGGCGATCAGGATCAACCTCGTCCCTTCTGAAGCCGCAACTTCCTCATGACTTCCCCCATGATCTTGAATGGCGGGAAGGCTACAGATCTAGGCCCGTCCCAACTCCATAGCAATGCGTCCACAGCGATTGCTTCTGGATATAGGACCGGGGAGACAATACAGAGGAAGCCTTTTCGTCCTCGACGTCGCGAATAAGTCGACCAGAGGACGTCCCCACAACTTCCAAAGATCTCGACACACATCTTTGTGTAAGGTCCATTCCGTCGGTAGGATTTGGTCCTGACGACTGAGAAGGTCCGCCCTGACGTTTTGCACTCCTGCAATAAATCTTGTCAGGATCGTAACCTTCTTCCTTTTTGCCCACAGCAGAATCTCCTTCACTAGGTGAAACAAAATCCTGGAGTGTGTTCCTCCCTGATTCTTCAAATACGCGAGGGCTGTGGTATTGTCCGAGTTGACTTGAACGATTTTGTTCGTCAATCTTCCTTCGAAGAACTGCAGAGACAGAAAGATCGCTGCTAGTTCTTTGACATTGATGTGCCAGGCTGCCTGTTCCCCTCTCCAGGAGCCTGACACTTCCTCCCCTCCTAGTGTTGCTCCCCAGCCAGCGATGGAAGCGTCTGAGAACAACACTAGGTCGGGGCTCAGAAGAACTTAGGGACAAGCCCTCTGTAGCTTCTGCGGATCGAACCACCATCTTAGATGGCTCTTTGTCGATTCTGAGATCCTCAAGATCGCATTGAGATCGTCCTTGGCCTTCCATTCGTCCGCAAGGAAAACTGGAGAGGCCTTAGGCCAATCAAGTTTCTTTCCCCAAGAAGGCTGAGTTTTTTTCTCCAATCCTAGCCGCTGACGTTCCTGGGACGGAAACGCTCGAAAAAAGCCACTGAATCCATCTGAATCCCCAGATACACGATGGACTGTGTCGGGGTCAGATGCGACTTTTCGAGGTTGACAAGAAGTCCCAGGGACTTCGCTAAGGCTAACATTAACTGCAGTTCCTTCAGACACTTTTCTCTCGACGACGCTCTGATAAGCCAGTCGTCGAGGTAAAGGGAAAACTCTTATCCCTGAAGAGTGTAGCCACCTCGCCACATTCTTCATGACACAGTGAACACCATCGGAGCCGTGTGGTCAGGCCGAAACAAAGGGCTCTGAACTGCCACACTTTGTTGCCTAAGACGAATCTTAGATACTTTCTTGAAAGAGGGTGGATCGGGATGTGAAAGTACGCGTCCTGCAGGTCTAAGGACACCATCCAGTCGCCCGGTCTCAAGGCTCCCAGAACAGAATGAGGCGTCTCCATCGTGAATTTGGTCTTTTTTTCCACAAAAAGATTGAGCCTGCTTTACATCTAGGACTGGACGCCAACCCGACGACTGCTTTTGGTACTAGGAAAATCCTGTTGTAAAACCCTGGAGACCCCAGGTCCGCGACTTGTTTCCACCGCTCTTTTCTCGATCATCTGTTGTAAAAGATCGAACAACACTCGTCTCTTTTCTCCTGATGTGATGGAGAAAGGTCTCTGGGAGTCGTGGAAAGAGAGGAGGATCTAAAAGGGGATCTTGTACCCTGCTCCACGATCTTGAGGGACCAAGGGTTCCGTATCTCTCTCTCTCCATGCTCCCGCAAAGGACTTCAGTCTGGCTCCGACTGGTGTCTGAAGGACATGAGTTTTCACTTGGATGCCTTGGGTTTGAAGGAAGCTCTTCCTCTTGCAAGCCCTCTCCCTCGAGGAGCTGCTCTCGAGGGAGGAGCCCCACGAAAGGGTTTAACCTTCTTCGGCGGTCGCACAAAAGACGAAGAAGTGGAAGGAACTGCCGGACGTCTCGAGGACTGGGCTAAGAGGTCCTGCGTTGCCTTTTCTTGTAAACTGCTTGCCAGGTCCTTAACCAAAGTCTGGGGGAAGAGATGGCTCGTAAGAGGAGAAAAGAGCAGCTCCGCTTTCTGAGCTGAAGTAACAGATCTAGCTGTGAAGTTACACAGCAAAGCTCTCTTCTTCAGGAAGGCAGTCCCAAAATGAGAGACAAGCTCCTCTGAACCATCCCTGACGGCCCTTGTCCATGCACGATAGCACGCTGGAACAGCTCCCCCAAACTGAGAGACTCTGGGCTTCTAGATTGAAGATCTAGAACTCCCAAGCACCAGTCCAAAAAGTTGAAGACTTCAAGAGTCCGTAGCAGCCCCTTCAAATGATGGTCTGTCTCCGTAGGGGTCCAGGTCACTTTGGCAGTGGATAAGAGGGACCTCCTCTGAGAGTCCACCAAACTGGAGAAATCCCCTTGCGCTGAAGAAGGGATTCTCACACCCACGTCTCCTTTGGTCTCATACCAAATACCTCCTTTACCGCTGAGTCTAGAGGGAGGAAGGGCGAAAGTAGACTTGCCCTGATCCTTCCTTCGTTCCATCAGTCTTGGAGTTTCTCTAATGCCCTCTTAGTGGAGAGCGAAGTCTTCATTTCGACAAACTCCGGGGTCTTACAAGTCTTCGAAGATGAAAACTGCGAAGGAGGAGATTGGGAGCTGCCGCTGGAACTTGTCCCCAAAGGACGAGCGCAACAAGCCACACAAGAACTTTGTAGTCTGAGATTGAAGAGGCAGCAGAAGGTTCCTCTTCAACAGAGTCAGCAGGACTACATACTCAATTCTCCTTCTTCCCTAATCGGAAGAGGAGACCGCCCCTCCGGAGAGGGCGTACGTCTATCGGGTGGGCTGGGCTTTATCAAGGACCCCCGTTGCTTAATAGCAGAAGCCTCATCTAGGCTGCCTTCCTTGCGGCGAACCTTACAGCTCGAAGGAGGCAGAGCGTCCTTACGGCGTTGAGCGTCCTTGACGACGACCGAGGCCGCCTTACTTGCAAGAGAAGCGTCCTTACGCTTCTTAAACGATCGAGCAGACTTCGAAGAAAGCGTGTCTTTCCTAGCTTTAACAAGCTCCTTATAAGGAGACACGTCACTACGAGCGTCCTTCCGAGCGTCCTGGTGCACGTCCTCTTCCTGCTCGGCGTCCTCCGAAGCGTCCTGGAAAGCGTCCTGCTGAGCGTCCTGAAAAGCGTCCTCAGAGTACTCAAAAGCGTCCTGAGCGTCCTCTCGAGCGTCACGGCAAGCAGCCTGCCCATGACGTTGAGAGGGAACGAAAGCGTCCTGATGACCAGTTTTCTTAGCGGGCGAACAAGATCGGCGAATCGCCGAAGGAGACGCAATCGGTGAAAGAGACGAACGAGGAGAGGGAGAAGGAGACTGCTTCGTCCTCTTGACGGGAGCCAGCCTAAGGTCCTTCCTCCACTTAGGCTCGACTGCTGCTGGGCGAATCCTCTGAGCCATAAGCACTGACAACTGGTCCTGAGGGACAAAAGAATGTTCTTCGTTGGAAAAGAACGAACAGAGGGGGCAGGGCTGATCCTGCGAGAAGACGAGGGCGAGGGGACGCCTCCTTCCTTCTCACAGGTACAGCTACCTGCTTCTCAGAGAGCGCTATAGCACAACTCAGCGTCCTCGCCGGATGAGATCCTACCTCTCTTCTGAGGGGCGGAAAAGCGTCATACGCATCCGGAGAAGAGCGCGAAAGAAACTGGCGATACAGGACGTGAAGCGTCCTCAACACGAAACGTCCTTTTCAGCGGACGAGAGTCTCTCCGAGCGCTCCACCCCTTGCGCGGGGAGGACGCTTCGGAGGACGAAAAGCAGTCCTTAAGGATGCGCGCTCCTTGACAGCCTGGGACTGCAAACAAGGCCTGCCAAAGGGACGCCAGATCGGTGGGGAGCCCCCGTAACCCTCTTGCGCTTTCGACATATCCCCTCCCTGATTCCTGGGAGTCCGATAGCGGTCTAGGCCTAGAGGCATTATGGGCCGATCTGACGCCCCCTCCACAACACTAGGGGCACGATCACACACTTGCACAGAGCCAGTTTCCAAGGCTTTCACTTTGGTCTCCAGAGTACGCAGAGACTCCAAAATTAGAGGAAAGAGCATTACCTTCTCCGACACAGATTCAGGGCCCGAAGGCAACAACACAGGTTTAGGAGATGCAAATCTACAGGTGTTATAGCAGGAGAAATATTAGTACCTTCCTTACCTTTGGTAGAACCACTCCTGGAGAAGAGACCTCCTGATCCTATCGCGTTCCAATTTACGACCGCTAGGAATCATACACCTTCCATCCATCATCGGTCAATCCATCACATTCTTATTGCACCGATCATCCACCAAACAAACATGACCCCCTACAACTCATACATACTGTGTGGGGGTCTACCGATGATTTCGGTAGCCTCACCTTACAATCACTCCTCACACACACTCTGAAACTCACTGCACTTGATCCAGACATCACGTTTACAGAAAAGCCAATCCAAAGTCAAAAAACGGTCCACTATCGCGTATGCCAATCCAACAATCCAGAATCAATACCACCAAAGTCAATCAGATACTTAATTGCGAGTCAAATCCAAAAATCCTAGGCGGAGGTCTGTAAACAGTAGTTTACCGACCGGCGACAGAAAATATGAATAGAAAATGGGAATGGTTTCCTGATATCCGCCTCCCAGCGGCGGGAATGGGTACTACACCTGGCCGCCCACTGCGTGTGCCGCGAGTTTTGAAATTCTGTCGGACTTCAGAAAATACAGCTATATATATCTGTCAGGTAAGTTGCATGAACAAAATATACTTAAGTTTAACAATGACCAACAAGAATGCTATGCTTGCTCTGGTTTCAATAAAATTTTAACACTACAGTCAGCATTTTGATTTTATTGAATACTATGCAAGTGTAGGATTGAGGAAATTTTAGTATATATAACAATCTTAAAGACCAAATACATACCTACTTGACATTCGAAAGGAGAAAAAAAAAGATTGCAATACAAAGAGTTCAA
>NC_087204.1:101699164-101717197 GCF_015104395.2 Macrobrachium nipponense
TTCCCCAGAAAGGCTGACACTTTGTCTAGGCATTGAAGTTGTCGCCCCTGGGACGGAAAAGCCCGAAAAGCCACTGAGTCCATCTGAATCCCCAGATAGACTAAGGATTGAGAAGGAGTCAGATGCGACTTTTTGAGGTTTACTAGAAGTCCCAGGGACTTTGCTAACGACAAAGTCGTGTGAAGGTCCTCCAGACACCGGTCTTGCGATGAGGCTCGAATAAGCCAATCGTCTAGGTAGAGAGAGATCCTTATCTTCGCAAGATGGAGCCACCTCGCGACGTTCTTCATAAGAACGGTGAACACCATCGGCGCTGTGCTTAGACCGAAGCAGAGTGCCCTGAACTGGAATACCTTCCCTTTCAGGACAAACCGCAGGTATTTCCTTGATTGGGGATGGATGGGGACGTGAAAATACGCGTCCTGAAGTCTAGTGAGACCATCCAATCCCCCGGTCTTAAGGCTGCTAGCACAGATTGAGGTGTCTCCATCTTGAACTTCTGCTTGGTAACGAAGCGGTTTAGGCTGCTGACATCCAGGACGGGGCGCCAGCCCCCTGACTGCTTCGGCACTAGGAACAGACGGTTGTAAAAACCTGGAGAACCCAGGTCAAAGACCTGTTCCGCCGCATGCTTCTCGATCATTTGATCTAGTAGATCGTGAAGCACTTTCTGTTTTTCTCCTCGATACGAAGGAGACAAATCCTTTGGTGTCGAAGACAGCGGGGGCAACTTCATGAACGGAATTCTGTACCCCTTCTTCACGATGTCCAGAGACCAAGCGTCGGCACCTCTCTCTTCCCAGGCTCTCACGAAATGTAGAAGTCTGGCTCCTACCAGTGGCTGAAAGACTTCCATATCACTTCCTGCTCTTTGAAGGAGCGGGGGTTTTGCCTCTGGAAGTGCCTCTTCCTCGAGGGGCTGGCTTCGAGGAAGATCCAGATCGAAAGGGCTTCGATTTCTTTACAGCAGAGACCCCAGAAGACGATGTACCTGCTGGTCTCCTTGATGACTGAGCCAGAAGGTCTTGTGTTGCTTTTTCTTGCAGACTCGCGGCTATGTCCTTTACCATAGACTGGGGGAAGAGATGGTCTGAAAACGGAGCGAAAAGCAAATCCGCCTTTTGCGTTGGAGAGACCAATTTAGCCGTAAAATTACAAAAGAGTGCTCTTTTCTTAAGCAGTCCCATGCTGAAATGAGCAGTCAACTCCTCAGAACCATCTCTGACAGCCTTGTCCATGCAAGACAATACACTGGACAGCTCCCCCAGACTAAAGGAATCAGGACTTCTGGACCTGGCATCCAAAACTCCTAGACACCAGTCAAGAAAGTTAAAGACCTCTAGAGTCCTGAAGAGGCCTTTAAGATGAAAATCTAGCTCGCTATGAGTCCAAGTGACTTTCGAAGATGACAGAAGTGATCTTCTGGAGGCATCCACAATACTTCCAAAATCGCCTTGAGCCGAGGCTGGAAGTTTAACTCCGACGTTTTCTCCCGTCTTGTACCACATACCAGCTTTCCCGCAAAGTCTTGAAGGCGGCAGAGCGAAAGAAGTCTTGCCTGAAGCCTTCCTCCTTTCCATCCAATCGTGGACTTTGCGAAAAGCTTGCTTCGTGGAAAGCGACTTCTTCATTTTCACAAAACCTGAGATCTTAGAAGCTTTGGATGACGAAAACTGAGAGGGAGGAGTTTGCGGAGCTTCAGGCTGAAATGTGTCTCCAAACACTGATTGGAGAAGACGAATAAAAACCTTGTAGTCCGTCGAGACGGGAGCCAACTGCTGTTCCTCGTCCACTTCGACGAAAGCATCACTAACTTCCTCTTCAGACACTGGAGAAGTCGGAGGAAGTAGTAAAGAAGAATCTCAGGCCTTCTCAAAAGAGAAAGAGCGGCGAACAGGTAGAGTTCCCGCTTCCACCTGCGCTTGCGGTGGTGTGAAACTGGCGTCCGCAGGTGTGCGCTTGGCGTCCAATGCCACACTTCTGGCGCCGACTGGAGCGCGCTCGACAGCCACTGGTGCACACCTGGCGTCCACTGGCGCGCGCTTGACTTGCACCGAAGCTCGCTCGGCGTCCACTGAAGCGCGCTTGACTTGCACTGAAGCGCGCTCGGCGTCCACTGAAACGCGCTTCCTATCATCAGGTTTCGTACGAGCGGATAAAACCGCTTCCCGAGAGCGAGAAACGAGTTTCTCACCTCCTCTAGAGAGCCGCTGGGGAGCAGAACGAACTCTAGAGGGAGGCTCAAATGGAGAGAGAGACGAGCGAGGAGAAGGAGAGGGAGAACGCCTCGACCTCTTCACAGGAAGACTGTCATCCTTCCTACGGCGACATGGAAGAGTTTCTCAAGAAGTAATCACATCTTGAAGTTGCTGCTGCAGCGACTGAAGAATCTTCCTTGTAGGTGAAGCCTCCTTTTCTGGGGAGGGGCTGATCCTGTGAGCAGGAGAGTGGCGAGGGGACGCCTTCTTCCTACTCCCAGGAACCGCCACTTCACACACCTTAGAGCGACTGCGGCACTCGAAAGAGGCACCTAGTAAAGACTCCACATCTGAAGAATCCTTACGCTTCTTCTGCGGAGGAAAAGCAGCGAACGCACCATCTGGTGAAGAGCAAAGTTCCGGAGAACAACTTGGACGTGAAGCGTCCCAAACACGAGACGTCCTTTTCAGCGGACGTGATGCAGCATGAGAGCTCCACCCCTTGCGCGGGGAGGAAGCCTCTGAAGACGAAAAGCACTCCTTGAGGAGACGTGCACGCGCACGCTCCTTGGCAGTCTGGGTAGGTTCATCAGAAGCTGCCGAAGGCACGTCAGATCGGTGGGGGTTCCTCGTAACCCTCCTTCAGCTTTCGACATGCTCTCTCCCCGTAACCTGGGAGTCAAGCAGAGGTCCCGGCCTAGAGGCAAAATAAGGCCGATCTGACGCACCCTCCACTTCACAAGGGGCACTTTCACTGTACTTTAGCACTTCACTTTTGCTCTCAAGAGCCATCACTTTCGATTCCAAGTTACGAATCGACTCAAGAATCAAAGATAAAGTATAACCTTCTACAGACACTGCTTCAGGGCCCGAGGGCAACACTACAGGGTTAGGAGCATTAACTACAGAAGGAGGGTTAGCAGGAGAATCATTAAAATCTTGCCTACCCGAAACACTCCTGGAGGAAGACCTCCTTAACCTATCTCGCTCAAGTTTCTTAAGATAGGTTTCATACGCCTTCCACTCAGAATCTGTTAAGCTTTCACACTCCTTACAACGGCTTTCAAACGCACATTCATGCTCCCTGCAAACCTTAGATACAGTATGTGGGTCTACTGAAGCTTTCAGTAGCCTACCTCTACATTCACACTTAGAGCAAAATCTAGCGCTAGCTGAACTAGACCCTGACATCTTATTCAACGAAAAATCAATACCAAAATCAAATCAATCCACTATTAACGTGTGCCTAGCCACCGATCCAATTCAGATAACCAAAAAACCAAAAGGGATACTCAAGTAGCCAATAAGTTTCCATAATCTAGACGGAGGTGCTGCAAACGGATGTTTACAACACCGGCGACAGAAAAATTATGAATAGAAAATGGGAATGGTTCCTGATACCCGCCTCCCAGCGGCGGGAATGGGTACTAACCACCTGACTCCCACTGCGTGTGTCGTAAGTGTTTAAAATTCTGTCGGACTCGGAAAAATACAGCTATATATATATCTGACAGGTAAGTTTCATGAACAAAATATATTATTGTGAAATTCTCCCAAAAAAGGGAATGAACTTGCAAAGCAAGCTTCTACATCAAAGAATACCACATATAAAGATGAATCATTTGGGACAACAGGACCACATAACAGTAGCATCTCATCTTAACAGATGCTTTGGGGGTCTGGCCTTTCTGATAAGTAACAATGTCTCTTACAAAACAAAGACCTTATACATACTTGAATATTTTCAAAGCTATCTTACAACTAACAGCAATTCCATCAGGTTCTTAATTTAAACTAACCTGTAATTTATTTATACATAACATTCAATTTAAAAGACCTACCTAAAATTATATCACTTCTAAAATGGCACCATAAGGAAAACCACTCATAATATGGTAGCTGATAAGCACAGAAGTCCACTACGTTGAGGCTCGTTAAGTTGAAGTGTTACTGTATTGCACAACTATCCTCTACACTAGATGGCGACCATACAACCAATGTTATACAAAATAACATTTCAAAAGTAGTTTGAATTTTTCCTAGAATACGAGCCATAGCTCCCATAAATGGAGTTCACTGCACAAGGGGCACCTAAGTTGTTACTAACTATAAAAACAAAATCCTATCGGGTATGTCTGTGGATATGTGACCTGAGTGAGCCTATCTAAACCAGTGTATTCTCAGCTATATTAGTGCCCAGTTGTTACTGCATGGTCTCCCGTTCTGATGCTAAGATTTCTCATGTTGCATGCCATGTGTGCACGACAAACCTGTGTTTTACACTATATACACTTGCCCTCTACGGCTAGCATCTCTCTGGTAGCCAAGTAATTGCAGTATTCACAGAAAAATGCGAGATTTTGGGGCACGAGGTCACAACAAAACATATAACTTAAGTTTAACAATGACCAACAAGAATGCTATGCTTGCTCTGGTTTCATTAAATTTTAGCACTACAGTCAGCATTTTGATTTTATTTAATACTATGCAAGTGTAGGATTGAGGAAATTTTAGTATACGTATATAACAATCTTGCATACCTTAAAAGACCAAATACATACCTACTTGACATTCGAAGGAGAAAAAAAAAGATTGCAATAAAAGGAGTTCAACAAAAATGGAATTTTTATTCTAAAATTAATATTAATAATACTTACCTGTATAATTTATCTAGCCCTAAATCCCCAAAAACCGCACCAAAATTTACCACATTGGCAACCCTGTTACCTCCTATTCTGTCCGCCAGTTGGCAACACTGTCGTTGACAGATACGAAAAACCTTCCCTCAAATCAGTTGTGGTAGGCAGATCATGGGGTAGGATGGGTGGGACTAGATAAATTATACAGGTAAGTATTATTAATATTAATTTTAGAATAAAAATTCCATATTAATAAACATTACCTTAATATAATTTATCTAGCCCGATTAACCACATTGAAAAGGAGGAGGGAATCTGAATACAATTTCCCCTTCGGACAGAATAGGAGAAAACAAACAAAGAAATATATATCATAGGCAGTCAAAACTCAACCCAAGGTCAAAGATACTAACAACTCAAAGTCTCCTACCATAATGCCACCAACTGCGGTAGCACAGGACAAGGAGTAAGTGCATAGTCAGTCCGTCTGTACTAAAGTCAGGTGCCCGACCAGGTGACCAGTCAGACGAATTGCGGACAGCAAGGCTGCACCCTGAAGACTATCAAGCACTATTCTTTCCCTAAAGGATGAGTGTCTGGACTGTCTGGGCGATTCAAAGCTAAGCAAACCTTGGGGGTGTATCAACGCAACCCGAAGTCGCCAGCAACGAATCGGCTCATGAGCAACTCCTAACTCGAGCTTTCTGGTGCCAAGAGAAAGGAGCGCGGAGCAAAAAAGGCGATTCAGTCCCGAATGACGAATGCCTGACAGTCCAACCTGGTCTCATGTTACACGATCATCGGGGGTGTATCAACGCAACCGACTTCGTCAACAAGAAACTCAGGGCTACTAAATGTCGCTGATCTCACCACGGATTGTCTGACTCCGAGAAGATAGGTGAGACAAAAAGTAGACGGTGAGCGAGTCACCAGATGACAGCAGACGATCCATCGACTAATTCCCTGTCCAGGACAGTGGAAGAAGCAGGAGTCGTCAGGACAAGCGAACCAGTGGCTATAGTCCTGAGGTCAGGCCATCGACTCTGTGGGAGAAGCGTAGTCGCCAGTGCCGACAACCCAGTGGCTGGAACCATTTCACACTGAAAATGGAAGCAGCATGAGTTGCCAAGCAGTCAGTCCTTGTCATCAAAAACACCTAAATACCAACTGCCTAATTCCCATTATAACTACGTCAAAAAACTGCCATGGGTTATAATACAAAACAAAAAATATATACAACAAAACAAAAATTAATGAATAATATACAGGTAGCAACCAAACGTAAAACAGGAAGACTACCTAATTCTCCTGTCTGACGACCTGTCCTGCCATCACCAACGGGCCCAAAGAACGAAGGTCGCCTAGAACTAGAGAAATATCCCTCAGGTAAAAAGAGGCAAAACAGAATTAGAACGCCAAGTCGCCGCCTCAAGCACCTTGGCGACTGAGACGTTCTTCATAAAAAGCTACTGATGTAGCAACTGCTCTAAATACTGTGTGCTCTCGGCGTCTGGTCTTTTCCCCAGCAGCCGAACCACCAGTTTTAACGATCAGATCTCTGAGAAAAAAGGATACACCATTCTTTGAAATAGGTCTCTTGACCATTTCGGGGGTTGAAACAAACAGAATTACGGGGACCGACCCTGAATGGTCCCTTCGTGCGGCGTAAATAAAAACATTGAGAGGCGCCCTAACATGGGCAGAAAGAACTAATTCCTCATTTAAATTACCAACAAAGTCGACCAAGCGACTTCAGTACGAAAGACCTGGGAATGGGATTATCAGACGATTCAGTCTTTGCGACAAATTCAGGAAGGTATGACAAAATCATGTCTTGTCCAGATCTGGCAACCAGAAAAGAGAGTGCTTGCAGTTCACCCACCCTCTTGGCTGTAGCCAGTGAGACAAGGAAGAGTGTCTTAGAAGAGAGGTCCCTAAATTTTGGCAGAATTCAGAGGCTCAAACGGAGGGAACCTTAAGGCTTGAAGGACTTTGTTAACGTCCCATGTCGGAGGCAAACACTGCGGCCTGGGTCGAGATAGGGAAAAAGATCGAAGTAAATCTCTAATGACATAAGATGAAGAGATCTCAGGAAGCCTTGCCATTAAAACATAGGAAAGCATAGACCTATAACCCTTAATGCACGAAGGTGACAGGGCCCTGTCATGATGTAAATGAACTAAAAACTCCGCTACTTTCGGTAAGGAAGGTCTAGAAATTGAATGTCCTTGAGACTTACACCAACGTCTGTAAACCGACCATTTAGCCTGATAATTTACTCTGGTTGATTGCCGCCTGGCAAGAGCCAACTGTCGCGCCACTCTGGAGGAGAACCCTTCGTGCTTGGAGAACCTCCTGAACAGTCTCCAGGCATGAAGATGAAGCATGTGGAGCCTCTGATGGGAACGATGATGAAATGGGTTATTTTTTTGAGAAGATCTGGTCTCTCTGGCAGGCGAATGGGGGGTTCCACCAGTGCTTCCAGAAGGTCGGGAAACCACTCTTCTGTGGCCAGAAGGGGGCGATCAAGGTGAGATCCAGACGCTTGGTTGCCCTCACTTTGTTGAGGACTGACCTCACCAGAGAGAACGGAGGAAAAGCATAGGCTTGAAGTCCTCCCAGTCCTGCAAAAGAGAGTCTGTCCCGGCACTCTGAGGAGTCTGGTAAGGGGCGAAGAATATCTGGCACCCGAAAATTCAGTGGGTGGCAAACAGATCGACTGTGACAGGCCATTTCTTCCTGAGGCTGTCGAAGACTTCCTGGCAAAGTGTCCACTCCGACCCTTGAACTTCGTTCGGTCTCGACAAGGCGTCTGCTAAGACGTTGTGATGGCCCAGGATAAACTGGGGACCAACGTAATCCCCCTGTCTTCTGCCCAACACAGGATTGTACGGGCTTCTTGAGTGAGAAGATCCGACTGTGTGCCGCCTTGGTTTCTCAAGTACGAGACTGCTGTGTGTTGTCGACAAAGATCGCGACAACCGACTCCAACAGTTGTTCCTGAAATGAAAGAAGGCCTAGGTACACTGCCCTCAGTTCCCTCCAATTTATTGACATGCTCCTCTCCTCCTCTAACCAAAGGCCCGAAGCGGCTTCGGAGCCCAGGTGTGCGCCCCAACCTTGATCCGAGGCGTCTGACCAAACATTAGGTCCGGAGGAACCGAAAGAAGAGATGTCCCTGACTTGAGGCGGTGAACTTGCATCCACCAACGGAGATCCTTCCGACATTGTGGAGAAGAGGCGGACTATCGTGTCCTCGGACACGAATCCTATGACTGGCGAAGTGTCGACTGAAGGGACCTCATTCTGAGACACCTCCGGGAACCAGTTGGATGAGGGATGACAAATGGCCCAGGAGAGACCTCCAAAGAGAAACTGGCTGCGTTACGGAGGACAAAAATTCTTCGATCAGACTCAGAAGCTTGTCTATCCGTTTCTGAGCGGGAGAAGCCCTCAAAATCTGGGAATTCAAAACAATCCCCAGATAAGTCATGATCTGGCAAGGGATTAGATTGGACTTGTCGAAGTTGACACGAATGCCCAACTCGACACAAAGAGACAGAACTATCTCCCTCGACCGGAGACATTTCTCTAGAGATTCGGCCTGGACTAGCCAATCGTCCAGATACCGAAGCATCCTTACGTTTAAACTGATGCAGAATAGCTGAAACAGGAGCCATCACCCGAGAAAAGACCTGTGGAGCAGTGGTGAGGCCCGAAACAAAGGGTCTTGAACTGGAAAACTCCCGAGTCCGTGAAAAACCGAAGGTAAGGTCTGCTACTTGGATGGATGGGGATTTGCAGATAAGCATCCTGCAGATCGATGGAAATCATCCAGTCCCCCCTCCTGACGGATGAAAGAACAGTCTGGACCGTCTCCATCCTGAACTTGGACTTTAGAATGAACTTGTTCAAAACCGAAAGATCTATGATGGGGCGCCAGGCACCCGAGGCCTTTAGAACTACAAACATCCGAGAGTAAAACCCGGGAGAAGGAGGAGCTCGCTCTATGGCATCCTTCTCCAAGAGGGCCGAAAGCTCCTTCTCCAAGGCTTGACCCCTGATTGAGTGAGGGGAATAACTGCTGAACTCGAGAGGACGATTGGAAAGTGGAGGTCTGGAAATCTCGTAACCTTCCTTCAGGACCTCCACCACCCAAGCATCCACCGCTCTCCCCTGCCAAGCTGACCAATGGCGGGAGAGACAAGCTCCTACTGCGGTCTCCAGGCGAGGTGATGACTCCTACTTCCGAAAATTCTTACGCAGAGACAAGGAAGAAGAAGAAGAAGAAGGTCCTCCTGGAGGTTGAGCTCTTTCTCTGCCCTTAGAGCCACGCCAAGAACCTCTCCCGCGTTTCAAAGGGGGTGAGCACCAGAGGATGAAGAAGAGGCACCCCAGCAAGCTGATAGTACTCTGGAAAAAGAGCCAGAAGGAGGATTGGCTGGAGCAGAAGGTACAGATCTGGTCCTAAACTTTAACGCTTTACTCCTTGAAGGAACGGGAGGAAGACCAGAGGAAAAAGCTCTTGAGAAGGCCCCAGTGAGCGGTGGGGTTTGGAGGCATCACCTTGATGTTCCTTCAAAACCTCAGAAAGCACAGAAATATCGAAAAGGAAATCGCCAAAAGGAGAAGAGGACAACAGACGGGTTCTCTGAATCTCCGATACAGAGGAGGGTAACTGGCGACAAATACAGGTTACGCCTTAGAGAAACAAGAAAGGCCTGCATTGAAGCAGCAAGCTCGTTCTGATGTACAGAAGCGATTGAAATGGATGAGCAGAACTTTCTCAAAAGAGGAGCATCAGGAGGAACAAACCCGGAGTCCTTGATATACATTAAAAGCCCTCCGAGGACCCACATATTGAAGGATTGAGCTTCTTGTAAGGAGCTCATAACAGCCTCCATAGCAATAAATCTTCAATTGAGACAGAGACCGAAGCCTTAGAAGGCAAGGGTTGACTTGAAAGTCGGACAAAATCAGGATTTGGCTTGGGGGTCGAGAGAATGAAGAATCATCCGCCACCTGGTAAACTCCTCTCCGGTGTCGTAGAAGAGAAGAGAGCTTCCTCTTCCCTTCCCCGATCACCTTCGAAAGTTTAGCGGCAACGTCCGCCCTCACTCTCGCAAACCTCTGGGCAAAGGGAACAAACGTAAAAATTCCCGTGACCGGGAAGGACCGTCAGAAAAATCTCCCTTCTGTAATACAACGAGGCGGAGGCTGCTTCTGCTCTTTAGGCCTCGCCTGAGGAAGAAAACTCAAATTAAATCAAAAGTTTCTTGAATTCTACATCATGACATCCATTCGAGGAAACATCAATATCACACGAATCCGCGTCATCATCATCATCATCGTCAGATCCTAACTTAGAAACTTCCTCTGAAGTAAAATCCTGACGACTAGCTATCTTAGGTCTGACACTAATATCCCTCCCCCCTTCTCCTAAATAAGCGCCCTTTGGCACTGTTACGGGACTAACAGGGGACACGTTGGGTAAAGATTCGTTAGGCACCTGCCCGGAGCCAGGATCCCCCCTAGGCCTTCGCCACGACGGGGTTCACAAGCCAGGGTATCTGTCGCACCGTTACCCATGGTGCTGTCGACAGGTACCTGACGAGGAGCTGAAAATGAATCTAAAAGTGTGTTAGACATTCTAGTAAAGGCTTCTTGAAAATTCTCTGACAGATTGTTAAACTTAGCAGAAATATCTCTATCTAGACTAAGCTGTAATTTCTTAAAATTCTGTTTCCAGGTAGTTTCCATGCCAAAATCTTCGAATCTACATCAGAAATAACTTCACTAATTACCGGTTGTACAGGGGGCAAGCATCAATTAATTCGGAGTCGGAGTCGTACGATACCGAAACCGAAGAGCCAGAATCATGAGCGCCCAAGTCAAAGAATTCGTTAGATACAGTTCTAGCAATCGATTTCTTTTTCTCCTTAACCGATCTTTTACGCTGCAAGATTGTTTGGCGTTTCATATAAGCAGTCATATCCTCGTCAGACCAGGGCTTACATACGTCACAACGAGAAGTCAAGTCACAAACCTGTCCACGACAAGAGCTACAAATGTCATGGGGTTCATACTCCCGCTACTCATCCCTTGTCCACCACAAACCGGGCAGTTCCTGATGTTGCTGGCAGAAGGAAGCATCGTAATTTCTTGGTAATCCATTGTAGAATTGGACAGGTCAGTAGTTCCGGGTCGCGCAAAAGTTCGTAATTTAAGATAAGAACCACAACTTAAATCAAAGTTAATTCACTATTTCGTGATGTAATGCGTGAGTGGTAATTCATATAAAGTCTCATTTAACAAATAATGAAAGCTTTAAAGGCACAAAAATGTTTAAGGAAATTTATAAAGAGCGGCCGTGATGTAAACAACACGGGCGCTCGTTAACAACTGATTTGAGGGAAGGTTTTTCGTATCTGTCAACGACAGTGTTGTCAACTGGCGGACAGAATAGGAGGTAACAGGGTTGCCAATGTGGTAAATTTTGGTGCGGTTTTTGGGGATTTAGGGCTAGATAAATTATATTAAGGTAATGTTTATTAATAGGAATATTCAATAACTTATCAACATGAGGTCTCACACAACTTTACTTAAGAGCAACATTCATGATAATCTTTTGCTAGGCTACCCATCAAGACAAAATGAATTTTGAGAATAAATCTATTAAATTGAATTATAACTGTGAAGTAAGGTATAGTTCGGGCTGGAAATGACATGGAATACTGTTACCTGTGGGATATCTCGAATGTCTGCAAGTGTAAGCTATACTACAAGATCTCATAGTCTATCAAACACTCTAAGATTGTTATGTTGTGGATACTAAGGAATTCCTGTGTTCACAAATGTCTCCCTGTTAAGATAAAGGTATGGGCATAGAAGAACATACTCAAATGAAAGTTTCTAAAATACAGACTCTGAGTTTAAATTGATATTAAAAGCACATTTTACTCTGGATATTTTCACTAGAAACTTTTTTTTTTCATTAAAAGAGATAGGTCGCATAATTTTGTACTTACATTGCCAAACCTCAGTTTCCTCCTTTAGTAGGTCTGCAATAACTTAATCTTAAACCATGATCTCCTTAAAGAACTATCACACTCAACCTACCAGTGTGATAGGACAGTATGGAAACACAAAGTGGAAATTACAGTAAATGACACGTCTCAAATAACACCATACACAAGTTTGAGGTTAACATTAACTGAAAGCTTTAAATGGCTAAATAGATAGTATAGCTGCACTCCTTTTTCTACCTTGCCAAACATCATTGATCTTAAAGTGTGTTTGGCAAACAATAGTTACCGCACTTACCAAACTTTTTCTACTCAAAACACTAGACATCAAATGATCTGCATATCTAAAAGTGAAAAACCAAAACCTTTGCATCTTAAGAGAGACTTTTACCAAAGCTTATTCACCCTCACATCAAATGGATGCAATAAAAATAGGGAAAACAAAAAGCTATAAGACAACAACGGAAAACATTACTATAGTACCTCAATATTTAGTCCCTTATTTCTTATATATTGTAAAACACGTGGTTGTAAGGTGATCCCCCGGTCACCAACACCAATAATCAGGATATCTGTGAAAGAAAAGGTAGAGAGATTTTTGTAAAACTTCTTTGAGATCTACAAACTGCTACATTTCTGGTAACAAAGTCTTCCACACCTATTGTCTTGAATTTAGTCACACTGAAGTGAGCAATTCCCATTGTCTGGAATAATTTGTAAAATTGGAAACAAAGGAATAACTTGTAAAAATGGAAACAAAAAAGACTAAAAGGCTGATCAGAAGCACACATCATGAATAAAGATTAAATACGGGCTTGAAATAACAATCAACACCATCAAACAGCAAACAAACTGCAATAGTACTGTATAGTATATGTATAATCGTGCTTTTATACTTATGATTAGCAACCCTAAATATAGTACTGCAATAACTGATTGCTTACCAAGCTTAGGCTCAAGAAGATAAAATAACGACAAAGAATCTTCTGTAATGTCTTTTTCATCTCGAACACGCCAGCTGAGGACAGATTTTGGGAATATAGCCATTGGACCAATCACAGACATTCCATTGTTGAGACGAAAACCAGCCTGGAATGTTAACATCCATGTAGGAATATAGAAGTAAGATTTAGTACAAGCTGAAATTATTGTGTATTATCGTAAACACAAAAGGTTCTGGAAATGATAGTCATACAGGTATACTACAGTATAAAATTAATATACGTAAAGGCAAAAGAATATTTTGAAAATAATTATTTCATAACATTAAATCATGAATAGTCCAAATAGAATTAAAAAAAGTTTTTCATACAACAATAAAGTGCAAACGCTCAAAGTAAATATCAAAGAACATCATATAACATGAATACGTAATATTACAGGAGTCTCTGTACATGCAACACTAAGTGTCAAGCAGTATAATACTGAATTCTGTATGTCCATGAAGGTACTCTATTTTTACCTTAACGGCATTTTCAACTGAAAAAGCTATTTCACAGTAACCACAGGGAATAATAGGAGTGGAATATAAAATTTAGCAAAAGGTGAAGCACTGGGATCTATGCGGTGTCACTGAGCACTGAAAGTGAAACTGAGAGTAAAGAGGTATTAAAGTAACAGGAGGTAAACCTTGCAGTTACACTGTGAAACAATTGTTAGGAGAGGGTGAAAAGTACAATGGAAGACATGAGAATATGAACTGAGGTACATTAAAAGGAGGACCATGGCAAGGTGCACTGAAGGTACTAC
Source organism: Macrobrachium nipponense (assembly GCF_015104395.2). NCBI lineage: Eukaryota > Metazoa > Arthropoda > Malacostraca > Decapoda > Palaemonidae > Macrobrachium > Macrobrachium nipponense. Next base: position 101,712,776 of record NC_087204.1, read on the forward strand.
CCCCTACAAGGAACAACAGCAAATAAAGCAATAGCTTTCAAATGCAATCATTTCATGAATACAGTCCACCATCATTAAATCCTGTAACAATAGCACTAAAATTGTAACACTGGCTATGAATTTACAAAGATACCAATCTTGCTCCTTCATGGAGGCGACAGATCGTCTTAATTAAAGTCTACCTTGTTCTCTCCAATATCTTAGTCAGTTCAAAGCTTAGCTTTAAAATTTACGCATCAGAATCCAATCTAAGGTGATGGTAAAGTGACTTCAGTTTATGGCAATGGTTAATTTCTCCAAATGAAAATTCACATGTAAAAACTTGAATGTAGTCAAAGGCAGTACAAGCCAGCCTTACTACATCAAAATACCCACTCCAGGTTACTGTAATGAAGTATAACTTGATTAGTCTGACCATTTGATAAGAATATAGTAATGATAGGTGTAGGTCCACTTAAGGACTGTAGGTTAATCAGCACCAGATATTGTATCTCAATCTTAGTGACTCCAATATTATGTTTTTCAGAGTACATAATGTGTTCCATTTTGTTATTTTAGCATGTACTGTACATCATTTATTTGAGTAATTTTGAAAAACAATGGGCTAATTTTATATCCCAAACATGTCTAGCCTGAACAAGGGCCTGGGTGACATACCCCAATGTTTCAGCCTAAAAAAAAAAAAAATTAAACCAAATCATGAATGGACGCTTTCTTATAAAAAAGAAAGGGAGATCACCCTACTAAAGAAGGTCATACTATTTTCAATGTAGAATGTCACTTCATGTAATGACCCTTTCCATCATACCTGAGCTGACAAGCCACTGGTTATCTGTTCTCCCAAAGTGCATTGTAAAAATGGAAACCATAAAGACCAAATCATTAGCCAAGGGTTTCCTGAAAGCAAGTCAAGGAGTTCAACCTATTCAAGAAGGTCTTAATCATTTCCCAACTATCATTTCCCTAGTGTTTTATCACTCAATCTCTTCAACATGTGATAAAATCAGGAAAAGAAGACTTGCAATTCAATCAGTTCCTCCACTTATTAAAAGTAACATCAAGTAAAGTGGAAAATTTGCCATTTCAATGGATGGGAATGAAGTATAAAATTTACGCCACAGGCCAAGGTCATTTAACACTGAAAGGGAAACTGAGAGTAAAAAGATTTGAAAGGCCTAACACGAGAAAAATCCCACAGTTGCACTACAAAATTGTTTAAGAGGCAGTAATAAGTAAGATAATATGAACAAAGGTACATACAAAAAATGGCTAGAAAGGGGTTGCAGCTAGGGGCCGAAGGGAAGCTGAAAAGAAGCTTAAGTCACGCTCACAGTGCACAGCTTGAAGTACACTGATGGTGCTACCCCCTCACCTGACTATAACCATCTATCATTAAGCCAGCACCAATTTCCTGGTTTAAGACTCTCGCTGTGGTTTTCTGATCATCGCCAGTAAACTGATTGCACCTTGGCTGACTGAGAAAGCCCTTCAGCCTGAAACAGCAAAATTCCTTTTAGAAACAGTTGCAGCACGAAACAATGCAGATACATAGCTACTTATGATGAGATTAGGTTCTGGAATGCTTCTCGTGAAAGCATTAGATTTTAACTCCAAGTCAAACACAGTAACACCTCAACTCAAGAGAGACTTTGGGGTCTGATTTTCTATAATAAGTAATAAAATCCATTAAGTGACAAAGACCATACATTATAGCCCGCCCTTGAATATATTATATCTTCCAAGATGCTAAAAGGAATAAGGTTATGAAACAGAGGCAATGGCAATGTTCAAACATACATATAATCATAAGCAGTTTTCTTATTTCCCAAATACTTTTAGTGCCATCTCTTTCTTGGATATTTCCAGTCTCTATTACATTAATTATGAGCACCAATATACAGATCTCATTAAAGGTAACTTAAATTATTCTGATCACGATTGTAAGAAACTTGAAATTGCTATGATGGCAAATTAGTCAACTTGCCTGGGTGCAAGGATTGCTGCAGTATTACAAAACGTTGAACGGAGCATCTTGTTCCTTACTTTCTTCAGCAATTTTTTTTTTCAAGTATTATGGCACAACTTCACATAATCATTTACCAATCTAGAATTCTTATTCATGACACTTCAAACCTGGAAGAGAATAAAAGACATAAATATTTTTCAGGAAATGCTTAATTTATCATAAGTTGGGCTAATTTTAGCTATGAAATTTCACCCAGGGTCTAACCTAACTTTTAATCATAAGTAAAAATGGGTGTCGTGTTTAGTACCAGTTCTGGAGGGATCAAAACAAAAACACAAAAAAATGAATGGTTACGTATTATTATAAAAATAAAAAAAGACATAAATATCAACAAAAAATATAAGGAAATGGCAGTAAACATTCTAGTCGACAACTGGCAGGAACCAGAGCAGGGTAGTAGCCTTCAGTTTTACTCAAAATTCAATAATGGTGTACGTAGTTGTGAAGGAGGCTATGCAAAGATGTCGTTTATTAGTAATTTTTTGGCTGAAAAATTTAGAAAAAAATGTATATAATAAAGTACAAGTGAGATAATTTGAGAAATATGTTATTGTTAGTATACAATAAGGTTTTGTACATACTTACCTGGCAGATATATACTTAGCTATACGTCTCTGACGTCACGACAGAATTCAAAAACTCGCGGCACACGCGACAGGTAGGTCAGGTGATCTACCTTACCCCCCGCCGCTGGTGGCGGCTGTAAGAACCAATCTCCCTTTCCAGCCAGAATTTTTCCTTCCACCGGTCTCCTAGGAGGCTGGGCGGGCCATCAATCGTATATCTGCCAGGTAAGTATGTACAAAACCTTATTGTATACTAACAATAACATTTTTGTACATGGAACTTTCCTGTCAGATATATACTTAGCTGATTGAACACCCCCTTGGTGAGGGTAAAGGAGAACAGCAATATAAATATGGAAAAAAGGGGAAAACAAACACTAGTTTGTAGGATGTAAATACAACCTTGGTTCTTACCTGTTTAGGCAGAAGACTTCGTAGTTACTGTCTATGAGTCTGCGTTGCCTTAAGAGCTTCAGCGAGGGCGTGACCTACAGCTGACAGACTCTTTGGGTCTATCAAAGGGATTTTGGCTTATCCGCTTACTTGATAGAATCCGAGCAGGATCTGTCAACGGGGATTAGCGCCACTTATATGACAGAACCTAACCACTATCATTGCAAGGAGCTCAAACATAAACCGATCACCTAACCAATCTAATCATTGTTAGACTACGAAATGAAAACATGCCTACCCGCATGTTCTTTCAAACAACCAAAACTTACAACCTAACAAGGGGAAAAATATATACTACTAAGGATATGTCTCAGCTCCCTGCCCCAGCGACCGAATCCGCCGATACGTACGGGCCTAAACCGAAGCACTTTTCATACGTAAATTTTGACGTCTCTCAGATAGTGGTTTGCAAAGACTGAGTTGCAACGCCAGAATGTTGCCTTCATAATATTACTCAGGGATATGTTTTTGTTAAAAGTCAATGGACGTGGGCAATAGCTCTTACCTCATGAGCTTTGACCTTAGACTTTGAATTGAACTTTCATCACATATCGCATGCGCTTCTTTCACCAGGCTTCTGATTAGAAAGAAAGCGCATTCTTCGAAAGAGTCCTCCTTGGATCTCTTACAGAGCACCAAAGGTTGACATCATTGCCCTTAAGTTTTTTTTCTTTTCTTTTCTCTGTAGATAGAATTTCAACTTCGTACTGGCAAAGCGACCTCTCTGCTTCCTCGCCTACTAATGCAGACAAGCCTTGTACTGCAAAGCTCCTAGGCCAAGGATTTGAGGGGTTCTCGTTCTTGGCTAAGAACGAAGGAAGGAACGAACAGATAGCTGCATCTCCTCTGAATCCCACATTTCCTTCTAGTGCATGGAGTTCACTAACCCTCTTTGCGGAAGCCAATGCCATGAGAAAAATTGTCTTCTTTCGTGAGGTCTCTAAACGAGGCAGACTGAGGCGGTTCGAACTTATTGGACCTCAGGTAACGTAGCACTACATCCAGATTCCAACTCGGAACCCCTGGAGAAACCTTCTTGGATGTTTCACAAACGATCTTATTAGATCATGAAGGTCCTTATCTTCTGAAATGTTTAAGTTTCTGTGCCTAAACACTGCAGATAGCATGCTACGATAGCCTTTAATGGTTGATACCGCCAATACTTTCTTCTTCTAAGGAAAAGTAAGAAGTCTGCTATTTGGGTCACAGAGGTACTGGAAGAGGAAAAGTGATGGTCCTATACACCATCGCCGAAAGACGTCCCACTTCGATTGGTAGACTCTAAGGGTAGAAGGCCTTCTTGCTGCTGCGATAGCCGTTGCAACTCTTGCAGAAAAGCCTCTCGTTCTGACCAAACAATTTTGACAGTCTGAGCAG
>NC_087204.1:101717697-101740484 GCF_015104395.2 Macrobrachium nipponense
CCTCTTATCTTCTGCACTACTATTACTCTCTTTTTTATATGTATAAGTACAACCACAATCTCCTATTCGTTCTTTCCCATTCTACGAAAGGAAAGTTGAAGTCACCAGATAGGAGAATAGTCCAGTCCTTGTGATTTCTACATATATCATCCAATTTTTCAATTATTAAGTCAAACTCTTTAGTATTAGGAGGTCTATATATTACTATGTTCATCAATTTTTCAGATTCAAATTCTACCGCTATTAGTTCACATTCTGAGTTACTATATTTCTCATATATTTTTCCTTGTTTTTTTGTCTTTCCCATATATTGCGGTTCCCCCTTGATTCCTATTTTTTCTATCTGATCTATAAGTTTTGGAACCCTTTTATTTGATCATCATTCCCAGTCTCTTGGGAATACCAGGTTTCACTTATATTCATTATATCTATTTTCTTTCATTTTGGGTTAGTTCTTCTAAGTACCCTATTTTTCTTTTTGAGTTACTCGTAACTAAACCCTGCGCATTCATCACTATGATGTTTTGCGTGTTTTCTCCTTCATTTAATACTGATAGTAATAAGGATTTTGCCCATGTCTCTTTCCTCCTTTTCTGGTATGTTGTTCTTTTTTTTTCATTTCCAGAAATTCTGACATTAAAAAATCCAACTTTTCCATAATATTTGATCTTCCTTCATCATAATTATTCATTTTGTGTCTGAATCTGCAATTTTCTCCGTTTTCTTGCAATATCCTCTTGCATAATAAATACAGTTATTATCTCTTGAGTAGAATTTCGGAGCTGATGCTTTGAAATTCTTTGCTGACGACCTCTGCATATCTCATTGGTGGTTTGCTTTTCTCTTTTACCTGATATCTTGATTTCTCTCTTTATTTGTTTCTTTCTTATTTTGGATTTTATTACTTGGTTGGTTATTTATTTTGATTATGATTCATTGGCTACAGGGTGCATATATTTGCATTTATTTTTTGTCGAACTTACATCCTTTTCCTTCTTTTAGGTTTTTACATATTTTTGGATGCAGATCTCTGCAATCATCCCCATATCCATCTAAGTATGCACATTTACCATATATTTCATAGTTTTGACATATCTTAGGATGTTTGTAGTAACATCTTTCTCCAAATCTGCAATTCCCTCTTTCAAAAGGTTGCAGATTTTGTCTTTCTTGTCTATTTTTTTTTTCCTCTTTCTCCCGTCATTGTATAGATCTGGGTAGAGCCTCTTCGGGATTTGCTTTTCTGTTGTCATAATCGTAATTTATTTCTTCGTAGGTATGCTGCTTTATTGCCTCATATGTAGTATCAATGAGTATCTCTGCATCCATACTTATCTTGTTCTTTGTTTTCCTTATTTTTTTCTGTCATTTCATTTTTGTTTACTTCTCTTCCGTTTTCCTCTTCTTCTTTTTCTTCTTCTTCTTCCTCTTCCTCTTCTTCTTCATCCTCAAACTATTTGTACATTCAATCTTGATTTAATAACATTGTCTATCCATGATAGACATGTTGAACAAAAAATCTTGTATCTTTTCTCAAATCTTGTATTACCTCAGCACACTGTGGATGGGTCGGAATGTTGCATGCAGCACATTTTTCTGATTAGGTTTTGTGGATTGACTATGCTATACCAAACCTTACACAGTTTGCATGCTTTTGGCATTCTTTTTCCTATGCATCAATTAGTATATCACAAGATTCACCTTATTCATTTTCTTTGTCGGAATAGTTGGTTTATGTATATTTTCTTTATGAGTCTCTTGACCACTTGGATTTTATTTGGAACTTCTTCAATTATTTTCAAGATGTTTTCATTAGATTTGTTCCAGTTTGAAGGATTATATCCTTCTAATATATCTATGATGCTTTTGTATCTTTTTGGTTAGGACTGTTGCTGATTTCATAGATGAGAAATGCCAGTTCCCTTCCTGCTACCTCATCGTATTGCGAATCTGCTAGACACCCAGAGTAGGGACGCATAAGCCTCGATTAGGCTCCTTTCAGGCTCTCGACGCCTGCTAGGAGAACGTAAGCGTCCGCTCTAGATACTACTTCCAGGAGTAGGCCGGGCGAACCCCTGTTTAGGTTCTTCGTAAATCTTGGAACCTGCTAGGAGAGGTGCTTGACTCCCTTGAAGAAAGCCTATCATAAGGTCTCGAGTAACTTAACGAGACTCGATCATCCAGGCGTCCTATCGAACGTTGGCGCCTTCTAGAAAAATCATCCTTAGAAGGAGAGCCTTTCTCGCTTCTATCTCTCTTAGCAGAGCGCTCTCGTTCTTTCCTACCACTTGCAGAGGAGATCCTACTCCTCGGAGATCGTTCGACAGATACGAACCGATCGTCTTCTCGCAAGAGACTTTTTCCTTACTCCTACAAGGAGAGGATCTAGCGCCTACTTCTTGCCGCTTTGCGCTATGACTCCTAGCTTCCGAGCTTCTACGAGAGAATACCATCTTCCCTGTCTCGACGAAGTTTCAAAGGAGTCGTCTACTCTAGGAGGCGAATAGGTTCTTACTGGAGAAGATCGCCTATAATACTCCTCCTTCCTAAACCGACCTCTTGACTGGAAGAGAGGCGTCCTTCCTGCTGAGGAAGGCTCCTTGCGCCTACTAGTCGAAAGCGAGACGCCTACTAAAGAAGAGAGATTCTCTTGGAGGTCCAACAGGAATCTCTTTAGTAGATGACCGAATCCCTTCTGGAGAGGATTCCGGATCCTTCATAGCCTTCTTAGGCGCAGGAGAATACTCCGGAAAAGGCTCCGGGCTGGAGTCAAGAGCGCCTTCTCCTGGAGGTTTCCAGGCTCTCTTGAGAGGGTGCGATTTGGAAGAAGAGCTCCATCCTCGTTTAGGAGAGGACAGAATCAGAGTCGGAAAAACACTTCCTTAAGAGCTTTCCTATAGCTCTCTATAGCAGCCTGGGACGAAGTCTACAGGACCTGCTGAAGGGACGCCTGACCGTTGGGGATACTCTACATCCCCCTTGCGGCTTTCGACATTCCTCCTCCCCTGGGCATGGGAGTCTGAAAGAGGTCTAGGCCTAGGAGCGATGCGGAGTCGGTCAGACGCCCCCTCCACTGCACTGGGGACACTGCACTTATCACTAGACACTTCACCCTTACCTTGGTTTATATCTCGCAATTGCTGTTGCAAATTGCGGATTGAAGCTTCCACAGCGCTCTCTCGGCAGACACATCTGCGGGTTCGCTGCTGGGAAGGAGCTGAAAACCAAAAAGGAAGATGGCGAAGCTACTGCAGGGTTTAGAAATACTATCCTGTTCCGCCGAACAGGATCTACTTGAACTTCTAGCTGAAGCTTTTCTATCCTATCCTTTTCTAACTTTCTAACATACGAAGTTAGTTCTTTCCATTGTAATTCAGTTAAGTTCTCACCTCAACATCACACGTATCCTTAACCGAACATCCCTCCCCCTACATTTTACACAAACAGTGTGAGGGTCCAAAGTAGCCTTAGGCAACCATCACCTTGCATCCCTCATTTACACATTACTCTAAACAGAGTTCCAGGTGTTAAATCGGACATAATTACTAACTAAATCCAACACAAAGCGTATGCCAACAACCAAAGAAATCAAATACTTCCCAAATAATCCTCGGCGAAGCAAGCAAGAAATTCTAAGCAGGAGCTACCAACAAAGTTTGTTGTCAGCACCGGCGACAAAGAAAACAGAAAAATTCTGTCAGAAAACGGGAATGAATGATTCTATTACCGCCACCCAGCGGCGGTAGGGGGTGATCACCTGACCTACCTGTAGCGTGTGCCGCGAGTTTTGAATTCTGTCGGACGTCAGAGACATAAGCTAAGTATATATCTGCCGGGTAAGTTGCATGTGTAAAAATCCAAAGCACACGACGAAAATAGCGGGCAGAGCGATGACGAACACGTCCTGTCACACCACGGCCGAAAGCAAAAAGTGGTTCTTCACCGCCCTGCGCGCGCGCGCGCACGACCGACAAGCAGTTAACTACCGTTCTCCCCTTGTTCGAAGCTTACGACCGTCCCAGCTGCCGCTAGTTACCTTCCTATTGTTAAAGGACCGAGGGTTTGTATTACGTATCGGAACAACTTTAAATTTGGCCATAATTTCTAACTTTGGAGAAAATACATACTTCGTAAGGAGAGTAGAAGTCTTTAGCTGCGTCTCTCACCAACAACAACTCGTGACTGATGACCATCTCCGGTGTCAGGACGCGTTATAAGTACTTTTTCGGAGGGTGTCCAGCCATGACCGTCGGTGTGTTGGCCAGTCCATGCGGTTGTTTACCCTAGGTAGCCTAACCTTCAGTCCAGCCAAGATCGTAGCCGTTAGTACAGTCATACCGTAATTTATCGTTCATTACCAATAAGCTATACCATACCGTAGCAGGTACGGACGAACCAAATTTTATCGTTCTTCCCAATATCATATGTAACGGTAGGTGACCATAATTTATCGTTCATTACCAATACTCATAATGTAACGGGTACGGTCGTACCATAATTTATCGTTCATTACCAATACTCATAACGTAGCGGGTACGGTCGTACCATAGTAATATGACAATTTGTCGAAAATTGCATTTTTCCTAACTATACAAACCTGAGGTCCTTTAACAATAGGAAGGTAACTAGCGGCAGCTGGGTGGGACGGTCGTAAGCTTCGAACAAGGGAGAACGGTAGTTAACTGCTTGTCCGATCGTCGCGCGCGAGCCCGAGAGGTGAATGAATCACTTTTGCTTTAGGCCCATGCAAAAGTTGCAGAGGGGAGGGGGGGCATGAGGTGGGACTATATGTAAAGGACCTCAGGTTTGTATAGTTAGGAAAAATGCAATTTTCGACAAATTGTCATTTGTTCCGATACGTAATACAAACCCTCTGTCCTTTAACAATAGAAGACTCCTTCTTGGTGGGAGGAATCTGAGTCTTTTTGGTGAACAGACTGGTGTTCGTCCAACCCTGGAGTGCCTCCCTGGTCGTAAGAGCAAGGGAGGGATCCAAACCTCTGTCCGATTGATCGGGGTGTGCACCGCAGGATCAATGGTCAGACCTCTGGGCCAAGTACTAAGAGAGACAAGAAGCGTATCTCTTCGTACCAGCAAGCAAGAACTTGTTCCTGTTTGCAAGAGGACAATCATAAAATGATGGGTTTGTCTCAATTTGGCATCCACTTCCTCCCCCTTGTTGGAGGAAGTGGTGGATATTTACTCCTATCCCTACTGAAAGGGATAGGATGGTGCTCTATTGAGTAGCTCACCTGCATCTCGTCCTTACCCAGCAGGTGACGACCGTGTCCCTCTACCCAAAGGTAGAGGGAAGAAAAAGATGGGAAGAGGACCAGTCACACTCTCATTCCTCATCCATTCTTACGGTCACACCAGGACTCGATGCTGTTCAGCCTGCGAGGTCTGGGTTAACTACACAACGTGTTGAGCAACCACCACGGTTTCCCAAGGAAAAAGATCCAAGGAACTGTGGGCAATATCCTGAAGGTAGAAGGAGGTGCATGCGGTCCGGTTGGACCAGGCGCCTGCCTTCATTACCTGCGCCACGGAGAAGTTCTTGCGGAACGCGAGAGAATGATGAAGAGGCGTCCACACTCATCCTGGGTGTCGAGTTCTTCAGACAGCTCCGTCGCACCTTGCACAGGACAAAGCAGCATAGCCTTCGTATCGGAGGCGGTGACGTCCATTAGGGAGGGTATTGTGAAGGACTCGAACCAAATCGTCAGTTACCGAAGGGTTCTGAGTCTTCACTACGAAGATCGGTACGAAATCGAGCGTCACAAATCCCCATCCCTTTGTGCTTGACTTCTCAAGAGAAGTCATGCAGTTACCTAAGACGAAAAGAAGGGAATAGTCGTATGACCTATCCCTCTTCTCGACTTTGGTTATGTACAGTACTCATACTGACAAGCTATTAAGACGAAGTAATGATTGCTCTGGAACAACCGAACTAAGTCCACAGCATAGTTCGTAACTGACTCGGACACTCTGACAGCTGCCGACTGACTGGTTCGGAATCAGTAGAGGCAAGTTGTCCAAGCATCCGGGTAAGTCACGTGACCTTCGCCCTTTTTTTTATTTAAAGAGTTATGCTGAGAGACCAAACAAATAAAATATTTGTTAGTCACTGATGCCGACGGCGCGGCGATGATTCTCTTAATGCATAAGCTCAAAAGGGGCAAAGTCAATTGCCTTCAAAGACCGAGGTCCCTGATGGCAAGAAATCTCATAGACGTTGAATCTCAGCTTAAGGAGAAACAACACTATGTGACGTTGAAGACGAAGTAGGCAATGAATGCAACCTAACGTCTTCCAGCTGAATCGAGAGAAGGAATCTCAAGATTCTAAACCTGTGCTTACAAATGACTGAAAACGCTAACCGCCATTTCATTGCTGTCCATTGTGCAATGAAAGCGGGGCGTTCTTTCAGTAATGAAACACGGGGAGAGCCGCTTGAAGAACTGCTTCTCATGGGCTGACATCGTTTGGAAGTAGAGCTGGCAGGTGTGGGAGTAGGCGATGTCTTTCAATACATCTGCTAATCCGGGGTGAACAATGAACAATTGTTACACCTCCGAATACAAGATATTTTGAGGACAAACTCAGATTCCGCAAAAATCATTCGCATTATCGGGATACGATGCAGCAAGAGACTATTACAGAATTCTGTTACCGTGCGGTAAACAGAACGATGAGAGTCGAATAGATATCTCTGTTTAAAATTCTCGCAATACCGAGACGATGAATACTAGCGTTTCTCAGCAGTAGATGGTCATTCATGTATGCGAGAATCCCCGTTAATCAGAGACTTAAGTCCGTGATTGTTGGGCAGAGATACGTTGTTATTCAATCAAAGCAGGTGAGAAAGACATAAACAACCGTCTATCTCAAGCGGCAGCTGATACTGAAATGCCTCGGGCAATTCAATACGCAGTAGCTGTCGCTGACTCGTCATCCTGAGTTGCAAGTAATCCTTTCCACGAAGGAATGCGTTCGGCTAGAACCACCGAGCATAAAAAGATATGCTCGAGCAATTATATTTAAGCGAACGAATTTCGGTAATATAAAAGCTAAAATGGTGTTGTTGTGACAACACCATAAGTATATAAAATTGAAACTGGAAACTCCTGGGAGGTTGCAGGCAACCCGGGCCCGGGTTGCAGTTCAATTAGAATACTTTTCGTCTAAGTCGCAATCCGTAGAATAACCAGGATATGCGCCTACCCCTCGGACCATTCAACTGCTTAGCAGAATCATGTCGCGAGGTTAATATACGTAGTATATTTTGTAGGATTCTGAACAACGATCTCCATCCTAAATTCTTTCCTTCAAGAAAACAAAAATAAGGATTGGAGATCGACCACCTTCGTTCTCTATTAAAGAGACGTAGAAGGAGAAGTCTTCCTCGAAGGAAAGCTTCAATGGTGAACAGAATACTAAGACGATAGTTCCAGCCAAACTGGATATTCCCGTCCGTTCTTCTCTATTCCAGGTTGGTCGCCTACTGTGAGATAGTCTTCTTTCAGCAGCAGTCTTCTTCCTAATGCTAGAAATTCCAGGAATTCGAGCATAGGCGAGTTCCCGATTATCGTGTAACATATCGGGGATTCTCGTCTCGCTCACTTTGGACCGTGGTCTCGCCTAAGTGTTTGGAGATCGTAAGAAACTCTAAACACTTCTGAATGCGCTAGAAATTCCGTAGAAATTCTAAGCAGTCTGCGAAACCCCCACCGAATTCGTCAAACGATATCGGCTGGTGGTCCTCTCGATTCCCGTAGAAAATCGGAAGTGGGGCAGGATCCCTCCTCAACGACCGGGGCTTACGTCAGGGTAGGACCCGAAGGTCCCCCCTGGTTATTTAGCAGTCCCCCAACGTGGGATCCTACAGAGAAATCTCTGTAGGATCCTTCCCCCCCCTTTCCCTCGTAGCCGAAGGAGAGAGACAATGGGGGAGGAATTGGATACTCGCTCGCCTTCCCTTCCCAGTGGAACTAGCAGTTGGAGAAGAGTAGGAGCAGCCATCGCCTTGCGGCGATGGCGCCTCAGAGTCTGGGAAAACGTATCGTCAGGAGAAAAACGTTTTTCCCAGAGGAGGGTTACGAACTCTCACTGTAAGTAAGGGTCTGCCGCCACTGTGAACGTCGTCTGGGTGGGGCTGATCGACAACCTGACAGGAGAGAGCCGATACAGTCCTCCGACTCATTCCAGTCCTCGTCGAGGTCGAAACCTCTCAGGAGGACCGAAGGAGTATTTAAATACGGTGTCCGAAGACACGCCGCTGTCGCAGTAGAGGAGGTGGAAGTAGCTTGATCGACCGGCCAGAACTGAGAGAGCCTTCTTGTCCGGAGACGAGAGACTCTGGTTCAAGACAGAATCGGTAAGCTCCGATCGCGGCATACCCACCGTCGGTTTGGGTTCCCTCTCGGGCCCCAAAACGACTCGAGCAGAGACATAGGCTCTGCTGGTGGGAGCGGCGATCCTTCCCCCCGGTCGTTGTGCTGACGATCAGTGCAATAACCTGGGTTAAAGTTACTCTGAATCTCGGAAGTTACAGCGTCTTGAGGAGTAGGACCCGTCCATCCCTCCAACAAGAGCAGCTCCCAGGACCCTCCTCCTTCAGAAGAAGGACCAGCAACAGATCCCTGACGGTTGCCTCCAATCACTTGCGCGTACGTCCTGGTTGGTCCTAAGACCAACCTGGCACGTGCGCGTCGTGACGGGATCGTGGAGCGGCGCATCTCTCACGATCACTCCTATATACCTAGCTCTTCCTGGCGTATGCCGAGGGGAAGTTGAAGGTATCGGAGAGACAGAACTGACGCTACCTCCCCCCCTCCCCCCCCCCTCTCCCCCTGACGGTCGCCTCCAATCACTTGCGCGTACGTCCTGGTTGGTCCTAAGACCATACGTGGCACGTGCGGCGTCGTGACGGGATCGTGAGCGGCGCACCTCTCACGATCACTCCTAGCTACCTCGCTCTTCCCGGTGTAGCCCGAGGAAGTTGAAGGTAGTGGAGAGACAGACCTGACGCTCCCCCCCCGCTCGCTGGCAGGACCAGCGTACGTGGGGGGCTGCAGCCGATCACCAACCCGCGGTGGGGATCGATATGCAGTCCTGGCCGTGCCGCTCACCTGTGGCGAGCGGCTCGACTGAGCACGTCGACCCCGGGTCCCGTGCGTCAGACGAGCTGCTGCTGGTCAACCGTATCCGCCCGAGGTCCCTGTGGGAGCGGTCGGTCAGGTGACCTGCAGAGCTCGCTTTCGCCGTGAGGGGACCGGTGAGCGTCCTCGCGGCAACGTCAAACCGCTGGTACCAAGCCGAGGATGGTACCGGTTCGGTCGAGGGGACCTGGGGGACCTCTTCCCACCCTTCCCGCCTCAACCCGTGGCCGGTCAGAGACCGTCACGTCCACCCGAGGTACCGAAGGCTGGTCGCTGCGAGAGCGGCCGCTGGCCTGGCGAGAGTCACCTGAGCGGCTCTCGACAGTCTTCTGCTCCGTGCCTCGGTCATGACCTGAGCGAACTCAGGCGTCTTAACTTTGGCTGCACGTCACAGAAGGAGATCGTACACTCGGAACTTCTCGCGGACAGAGAAAACCGAGCCGTACCTGGCTTAGCAGCAGAGCTGCCAAGACCAGGCGAGGGTGTTACCAGCGGTAGCCATACACACCCTTGGTCCCCGTCTTCTTCTTCTTCTCAGAAGAGGGGAACGGGCCCCGTTCCCGAAGGAACAGGAGGACCATCAGAAGAACCCCCCCGTCACAACCGGAATGTGACAGCCCTTCGAAGTTCCCGAAGGAGTCTTCTTAGGGGGAATAACAAAACCCGGCCTTACCAGCTGGTCGCTGCGAGAGCGGCCGCTGGCCTGGCGAGAAGTCCACCTAGCGGTTCTCGCCAGCCTTCTGCTCCGTGCCGTGGTCTTGGCGCCGAGCGACTCTGGCGCCGAAACTTTGGCTGCACGGTCTCCCGAGGGAGAGCGTACACTCGGGATCTCCCGCGAACGAGAGACCGAGCCGGAACCTGGCGTAGCGGCATCGCCGCTAGCACCAGGCGAGGAAGAGGAAGTACCAGAGCTAACCGATACTCCTCTGGTCCCCCGTCTATCGCTTCCTTACGGTTAAGGGGAGACGGGCCCCCCCGCTCCCGCCCAGGAAAGCAGGAGGACCAGCAGAAGGGACCCCCCGTCCCACCGAGGTGGGACGGGCCCTTAGAAGTTCCCGAAGGAGACTTCTTAGGGGGGGGAGGCAGCCTTCTTCTTCTTCGGCTTATGGGCCTTAGAAGTCGAAGGGGAAGAGGCAGCAACAGACGAAGATGGACAACCTTCCTCTTCTTCGTCAGCTCACGCAGGACAGTCGTCAGGTCCTCCATCCAGGCCGGAGTCGGGCCTATTGCCGAAGCAACAACGGCCCGACTGCACCTGTCCGGAAGGACCTGGGACTGGGGAAGACACACCATGGGCAGGACCAGCATGGACAGCCATGAAACCCAGGAGCGACAGGAACAGCAACCAGCTCCAGGAGCGGCAGGAACAGCGGCAGCGGTAAACACAGAAGGGACAAGCCAAGCCCAGTATTCGGGAAACCACATCAGCGACAGGTACGGCAGGCCCAGCCATCGCCTCGTAGAATCATCGGCAGCCAGCGTGGTACTGGCGGCCTGGTCCAGGGGCGAGCTGCTGGAACAGCGGAAGTCTGGGGCAGGCAACACGAAGAAACACAGGCGGGCGGGCGGCATACCCCTCCTCGGTACCGCGGCGACCGGCCCTAGAAGCGGCAGACGGCGTCACCGACACAGCATGGGGAGTGTAGACCAGCGGGGGAAGCAGCATAAGCGGAACCGTGAAGGTTGTAGTGGAGACCACTCCAAGGTCACCGCCCCAGACCTCGCTAGACTCTGCAGCAGATCGTGGATGCTAGGCACGCCCTGCAGCCGCAGTGGTCCATACCTGTCCAAGGTCGTCTCCCACGGCTGTAGCACCTGCGGTAGCACAGACAGATTAGTAAGAGGGGTTCCCTCACGCACGGGGGGGGAGACATGCCCCCACCCCGAACGGAAGGAAGACCCCAAAACAAATACGAGGAAGCTGAGCGGGGGGGCAGGAAAGAAGACGAAGAATCGGATACCAAGGGAGTCGCGGGAGAGCTTTCGCGACTTCCTGCAGACCTTCGCTTCCCCTACCCCCGCACAGCAGTGAAAAGTTAATATGAAAATGAAACAGAATACTGCACTTGCGATTCACTTCATAGAACTTAAAGAGGGACAAAAATCAATTCCCGGTAAGAGCGGAAACTTGATCCATAATAATATGATGCTATCATAAATATATATGAAAATGAACATACTGCACTTGCTATTTTCACTTTCACAGCAATAAATCGTAAGGATTAATTCCCGGGTAAGAAGAGCGGAAATTGATCCAAAATTAAATTTGATGCAATTAATAAATGAAAATGAAAAGAAAACTGCATTGCGAATCCACTTTCATTGCATTCTATTCATACACAATAAGAGGCTCTTGCCGAGCGCAATCAAGCTCTCGGCAACGAAACGCACAGGGCAAAAATATAATGAAAAAGAGTACTTACATCTTTCAATTACACACTTTCGCCCAAAATACATGACTCGGCGCGAGTGCGCCCGCCCTCGGCACCGAGACATAATTCAAGGGTTCAATTCATGAAAAGAGCGGAAATCGCCGTCTCTACGGCGATAGCTCCATGTTGATTCATAATTAAGTAATGAAAATGAAAACAGTGTACTTACAGTTTCATTTTCAAGTCAAACCAAACCATTAGTAGAAAACACAATATAAACAAAGCATACGACGATGAAGCGGGCAGAGAGCGATGACGAACACGTCCTTCACACCCGCGGCCGAAAGCAAAAGTGATTCTTCACCTCTCGGGCGCGCGCACGATCGGACAAGCAGTTAACTACCGTTCTCCCCTTGTTCGAAGCTTACGACCGTCCCAGCTGCCGCTAGTTACCTTCCTATTGTTAAAGGACCGAGGGTTTGTATTACGTATCGGAACAATTATCGTTCATTACCAATACTCATAACTAAGCGGGTACGGTCGTACCATAGTAATTTATCGTTCATTACCAATACTCATAACGTAGCGGGTACGGTCGTACCATAGTAATTTATCGTTCATTACCAATACTCATAACGTAGCAGGTACGGTCGTACCATACTAGCTAATTTATCGTTCATTACCAATACGTACTCATAACGTAGCAGGTACAGTCGTACCATAATTTATCGTTCATTACAAATACTCATAACGTAGCAGGTACGGTCGTACCATAGTTTATCGTTCATTACCAATACTACTCATAACGTAGCGGGTACGGTCGTACCATAATTTATCGTTCATTACCAATATACTCATAACGTAGCAGGTACGGTCGTACCGTAATTTATCGTTCACTGCCAATATACCATAACGTAAGGTAAATTAATGCTACACAATTCATAAAGTAACCTAGGATTATTCGTAGTGTAATTCAAAGCGTAATTAGGCTAAGTAGCTAGGGTAGTTACTAGTACTACTATAGCTAGTAGTACTACCTAGCCTACTAATTACCTGACAGGTGAGTTACCTTCGCTGGATGGGTAGACACCCTTTAGGTGACCGCTACGACGGGGTAACCCTTAAATAATGCCCAAAATTTAAAGGCAAACACATATAATGTCACATATATGGCCCCACCTAAAAAATATTAAGGTTTTACAGGAGCACTTTATAATAACTGAACACTCCGTTGAGTTACTTAACATAACCCCGACGTAGTATTAGTAGTAGTAATATGCAGCACTAATTAAGTAACAGCTCACCTCATTCCGCCTTTTGATCGCTATATTTATGAGTATAACTTTAATATTCACGCCGTTTTATAAGCTTTTTTGAGTAAATTCATCCATATTTTCCATTTCCTCTCTAAGTATTTTTTTTAACTTAAAATATTGATAATTAAGTCCTCAATGTTAAGTATTTGGCAATGTAACGCTCCCTATCTCTGTTAAGTATCGCATGTTTGTGCTTGTAACAAGGTTTAATAAGGTTTAATTTTTCTGAGGTACCTATTATAAGCATTTTTTATGAATTATTTTCTCTTTTCAATTTCAACTCTATGCAATTTTTTGAAATTAAAATATCTACTGTTAATGCTCCCGAATATCATGTTTCCTAACCACTTATTGTGCATTGGACATACCCATCATTACATATTCTACATATACATCACAATTTTATCATATTGCAATTGCAACTAGCCCAGTCTGTTCATAAATTCATCAAGTCTTATTTTGCTTCATACTGACTGAACTTAAAAGACAGTTGTAGTATCTCGAATCAACCTCAGGCCCTGGGAAAGTGCACACTCTGTTTCATTTTAAACTGCGACCTCTCCACACACATTAATTAATGTCCTTTTTTGTGTCCAAATTTCTAGTGGCAGTTTAAAACTTGTATTACGCCATCTCTGTCGTAGGCATAGACACAGCATTACAAGACGTAGGCCTAATGTTTCATTTCATCAATTTATCTTCATGTGTTGTAATTTTTGAAGTCATATTCGTCTTTTACAAGACATCTGAGCTACGTATTGTTATCTTTTACATATTTCTTTGTTATTTACCTGTTTAACTTAGTCTGAAACGTTCAATACTGGGATATTTGGGTAATTTCTACCCAAGTTTCAACAGCTGTAATATTTATTTCTCCAACATTTTTAATATATGGACATATAATTATAGTTCTTATAATTATTAGCTTCCCTTTGTCAGAAAACTTCCTGAGTAAACTTCCATCTCTCGCCTGAGTTTCACATCCCGTTGAAATGTCACGTATTGCTGACATACTGTGATGTTTTTACTCTAGAGTCAGCAGCTGATGCTAGACTTTAAGAGATTCTTCTTCTTCAATTTTTTACCATATAGATC
This sequence comes from Macrobrachium nipponense, assembly GCF_015104395.2. NCBI lineage: Eukaryota > Metazoa > Arthropoda > Malacostraca > Decapoda > Palaemonidae > Macrobrachium > Macrobrachium nipponense. The sequence goes on from NC_087204.1 coordinate 101,731,642, forward strand.
TTCCTGCCGATGATGGAGCCTCGTTTGGTGACTTAAGACATATATTTTGTCATTCATCTCAGTGATTCTGGAGAGAGAGAGAGAGAGAGAGAGAGAGAGAGAGAGAGAGAGAGAGAGAGAGAGAGAGAGAACTTTGTAACATCAGTTTTGAAAGGTTGTCAACATGCAAACATTCCTCTTCACGCAAGCCAAATCTGTTGTTATAGATAGTTATATTATCTTGTATCTCTCTCTCTCTCTCTCTCTCTCTCTCTCTCTCTCTCTCTCTCTCTCTCTCTCTCTCTCTCTCTCTCTCTCTTTTAATTCCAGTGACGAATCATTTGAAAATACAAAATCTGCCAACACTTAGGCTTCTTTAATTAATCCTCACTAAAACTTGCAAGAGGTCTTTTAGGAGTCTGACGGGAGTGGCAACTGAAGGTTACACCCAGTAATAAAAATACACAGATTTTGTCGTATAAATTAATAGAATTATACCCCGAGTATAATTAAATCTGTGACAAAATTTTAAATAAATACAGAAAATCTTCAATTTTGATGCTAAATTGGATATAGGTTTAATGCACAGTAGGATTCAGAAGTTTAATTATTGAATAAACTGCTAAACGTTGTGAATTAGTCACAAAAACAATAAATTAGATTTTAATTGTAGTCTTAACATACACCTCCATGTTGCTCATCCTCTGTACTCTCTTTGTTGAACGAAATTCTTTAATAGGCCTATGCGTAGGCTCTTGTCTGCTAACTATAGACAGGTTTAGAGCGATACCTCTCAGCTGACCTCCATCTGTTAGTACTACTACTTTATCTCATCTATGAAATTTATAGAATACGCCATTGCTGATGAAGAGACATCACTTTAAACACAGGTTTCTTATGTATAGCAGCCATATTGTCAAAGTGATATGCACAATAATATTCCTATATATCGTCACAAGGATCACGTGACTAAAAATGTACTGCAAATACAATCTTATAAACTGTAGATGGGCCATCTACAGTCTACAAAGCCGTCTAGTAAATGTATAATCGCTATTTCAAAAGGGAAAATCATTCAGTAATTATATCTTCTTAGGATAAGTCTGAATTAACTCTATATATACGACGTGCACCAGAGGATAGGCCTAAGAAGGCGTTACCGTTCAAGTATGGGGAAGGGATTATAATCCCCTGAAAAATACTCGGGAGCAAAATTGTTTTTCTTTTATTTATATAGGTTTATTTAGAAATATGAGTAGTTTCCACGTTAGGCCTATATGCGATTTCAAGATTCCGATATCTGGCATAACCCTCCGATGACCACCTATTTAGATAACTTTTTAAGTATGGATAACCACTATATAAACCTTTTATATATAAAGGAATATATTTAAATTTGTCTAAAACGAATTATTCGCCTTTATTCGTCCGCAGGTCGCTTAAATCCGAGCGGGCAAACACACTTTCGAGGCAATGCATACGCTCCTTCGGCGTATGCAGGTTTAAATCCATTCTCGAGTATGAATAACGATAATGCAAAGCCTTTATTAGTTGATAATTAAATTTAAATGTATTAAATAGTGTAAAAACGAGTTATTAGCCCATAACTCGCTCCATCCCGAGGTGGCAAACACACTTTCGAGGGAGTGTACACTCCTTCGGCGTATGCAAGGTTTACATCACTTCTCAAGCATGAATGACGACTCTAAGTAATGATGACGGTAATATACACAAATTATATGTTAAGAGATCAATTTAAATCGTTTAAGAATTATTCATTCTCCCTTATTAGTCCATAAGTCGCTCAAATCCGAGCGAGCAAACAGACTTTCGAGGGAGTGTACGCTCCCTCGGCGTACGCGGAGTGTAAATCCCTCCCGAGGCACGGATGGCGATAATAGAAGGATTTGATTAATGAATTTAATATAATAATTGAACTTACGTCCTCTAAAAACGAATTATTCGTCCACAAAGTGCTTAAATCTAAGGGAGCAAATACTCTTTTAGGGCAGCGTACGCCCCCTCGGCGTCCGCTGGTTGTGTCCGCCGGCATCGCGTTGAGCGTTTGTATTGTTATCGTTTGTGTGTGTTGTGTTTCTTATTACCGTCATCCGTCAATTAGGCCTCCATACAGGAGGATGCCCCGACGTTCCCGCTCCACTGTGACCCTGCGGAGCGGCGTGCCCTTTTAGGAGGGCATTTCCCGGGTATTCATCGGGTATCAAAGCCGAAATACCCCTGCTTTAGGGTACGAAGTAAATAGGCCTACGTGAGAGAGGAGGTCGCACTGTTTTTGTTTTGGGTCGAGTGGTCCTCAGACCTATTTCGTCCGCTGATTCCGACGGGATTCGACGTCGTTGCGTCCTTGATACTTTTCCATAGGACTGAGAGAGGCCCTCCTCGAGGTAGGGCGAGGTATCTAGGAGGTATAAATCGGCGTTGAAGAAGACCCGCTGTTGATGCTGCTGTGAGGACGCCCCTGAGTAGACTCGCTTAGGCCTACTTGAAGTTAGAAGTCGATTCGACGTCGATCTGTAGTTTTACGTCGAGTGATTTTGGTGTTGAAATCGACGTGATTTGACGTCACGTTCTCCCCCCTCAGGCTTTGAATTGAGTAGGCCTACTGTACGTTTATAGGATTATCTTAGGCCTGCTCGAAGTGATCGACTCTGACGTCGAATCGTCGATTTGCGTCGAGTGATTCAGAGTGAAATTCAACTGATGTCACAATATAGTCTCATCTTAGGCCTAAGAACATAATCTCACTCTATATTCTTCTCAAATGTTGAATTAAGGAGGCCTACTCTACATTAGACTCTCTCAGGAGAATTGAAGCACGTCAACAGAAATTCAACGTAATATTAAACGATATTCTCATTTTAGGCCTAAAAAGGTCACGTTACGTTATATTTTCCCCACAAACTCAGATTTAAGTAGGCCTACTCCACAGTAGACTGCCTATCTTAGACCTACTTGATAATGTCAATGTCCTTCGACTGAATTCGACATAATATCACAAGATACTCTCCTTTCAGGCCTAAAAGAATTCTTCTCCGAGATATAGATAATGACGAATTAAATCTGAAAAAACTACAATTAAAGCCACCCATAGACCTACTGCCAAAGGCCTTGACACCCCTGGCTCGAATGCCCATAGGCCCATTTTGTCGACTTAAATTCGAGTGGAAGTCGATGCAATATCACAAACTATTCAACCCTTAGACTTCATTTTGACCTAAATCCTATCGCCAAGAATCCTACAGTTGAGGACAGCTGTAGGTCTACTGCCATAGTATCCGCCCCTGGCTCAAGTAAAACTGCCCGTAGGCCATACTGGAACTGTACAGTGGCCTTTTTGAAATGGTAAATGACGATAGGGCTTGTCAGTCTTCTGTAGAATCTATAAGAAAATACATTTAATAGATTCCAAGATGGTATTCTGTATTCTAGGTTTATGCTAAAATTGTAGTCGTAGGCTAATTGTCATAATTCCCAGGTGTACTAATAATTCCTGTTGTTATATAGATTAAGGCTAATGACGTATATATTCTATGTTGTTGCCAGGTATTCTAGATTGATGCTACATAAGCCTATAGTATCTAACCTGTTGTAAACTAGGCCTGTAGACTAGGCAATTTTACATATTCCAAGATATTCTAATACATTTTGTATTCTAGCTTGAGGCTAAAACAATAGGCCTACCGTAAACTAATGTGATGCAGCATAATTTATTTTGTAGAGTTATATCATTAACATTCATCTACTTTATTGGCTAATCTGACAATTTGTTCCGACACGGCATACAAACCTTCGGTCCTTTTACAATAGGAAGGTACTAGCGGCAGCTGGATAGGTCGTAAGCTTTCGAACAAGGGGTTCGGTAGGTTAACTGCTTGCCCGACAGCGCGCGCGCGCGACTGGGAGGTAAACAAATCACTTTTGCTTTCGGCCTCACAGCGAGTGGACGTGTGTGTTCGACGCTCTCTGCCCGCTTCTCGTCGTTTGCTTTCATGAGTATTTGGTTGTGTTTGTGTGTGAACATTTGTAAGTACAATCATTTCCTCTCTTATTTCTTCAATTTTGAATTGATCAATAATGGAAATCTCCCACGCCTCGCTACCCCACGGAGACTATGCCGGGTACCGAAGGGCGTAAATGCGGAAGAAGTTCCGATCTTTCCCGGAGATAGACCCTCATATTTTGTGTGCTCGGCGGTCGGGGCGCGAATGCACCCGAGCCGAGCCTTGTGATGTGTGTAATGATTGGTCGGAGGCGCAGTGGACTTTGTATGAGGGCAGGAAGAAGCGAAGGCCTGCAAAGGAGTCGTCGGAAAGCTCTCCCGCGACTCCTTTGGTGACGGACACTTCGTCTTCTTTCCTGCCGCCCGCTCAACTTCCATGTCTCGCGCCGTTCCCCTTCGGGGGGGGTGTCTAGGTCCTTCTCTTCTCCTGACTTGTCTATTGTGGAGGAGGGCGCTAGATACCCTGACGTCGGAGTTGTACTCTGGGTCCTCTATCCGTTCGTCTTCGCGCGAGCGGGTAGAGGATCCCCCTAATCACCCGACTTTTGCCTCCTCAGGTGCGGTTGCCGCGAAGGATGACCTCGGACAGGTGTGGGCATCGTTGGGGTTGCAGGGCGTGCCGAGTGTCCAGGGGCTGCTCTACCATCTCGCTGGCGCCGTGGCGGTCACCCATGCAACGGTCTCGACCACCACCACGACCCTTACAACACCCGGCTACGCTTCACCTCCTCACCTGGTGTACACCCCACACGCGGTCTCTGTGACACCCACTACATCGGTGCAGGGGCCAGTCGCCGTAACTCGGGGGAGTGTGATGCCGCCACCTGGGTTTGCCGTGCTGCCGCGACCGGACTTCGTGTGCCCGAAGAGATCGCCCCTGGACCCTCCCACCGGTTACATAGGATGTCTGTGCCGCTGGTTCGACCACCTGTACCTGCCCACAAGTCTGAGGCGGGACAGTCTGCCGTACCTGCCCGTGACTACCGCCCTGCTGTACCTGTACCTGCTCCTGCTGTCTCGTCTGCCGTTCCCGTGATGTTTCGACACCTGCTGATGTTGTTCCTGTTTCCTGCGCCGCTGCTCCCGATGCGGGTCTGTTCGGACAGGTACGTCCGGGCCCTGTTGCTTCGGCAACAGCAACCCCCGGCTCCGTCCTGGATGACAGATCTGACGTCGGTCCTGAGGAGGTTGACGAAGAAAAGAAGAAAGGAGGAAGGGGGTGTCGTCGTCGTCTTCATCGTCTTCTTCGTCGTCGTCGTCGTCTGCCGCCTCTTTCCCCTTCTTCTTCTAAGGCTCCCCCGCCGAAGAAGAAGAAGGAAGTCGCCTCCCCCCCCCCTAAGAAGTCTCCTTCGGGAACTTCTAAGGGCCCGTCTCGCTCTGGTGAGAGCGGGGGGTTCTTCCGCTGGTCGCCCTGCTCCTTCGGGAGCAGGACCCGTCTCTTCTCCCGCAAGGAAGAAGACTACGGGGACCAGAGGGGTGCCGGCTAACACCGGCACTTCCTCACTGCTGTCAGTGGTTCGGCCACAGCAGCAGGGTCCGGCTCGGCCGGCCGCTCGTTCGCGAGAGTACCGAGTGTACGGTCGCCTACCAGCGACCGTGCAGCCAGGAACCAGACCTCTGAGTCCGCTCAGCGTCAGGTTCACGGCACGGAGCGGAAGACTGGTGACAGCCGCTCACGCGGACTCTCTACCAGGCCAGCTCTCGCTCTCGCGGCGAGCAGCTGGCTACCCGGGCGGACGTGACGGTCCATGACCGGCCACGGGCTGAGGCTGGGAAGAGGTCCCCCCGTTCGCCGGCACCGGCCACGGCTGGTACCAGCGAACTGACGCACCGTGAGGATACGCACCGATCTCACCGTGACAGTGGAGCTCGCCGGTCGCCTGACCGTCGCTCTCAGAGAGCGATCGGGTACGGCGACCAGCACCAGCTCCTCTGACACACGAGACCTGCCGGGGCCGCTGTTCTCGGTCCAGCCGTTCTCACACAGCGAGACTGGCTCGACTAGGTCTGGCAGCTCGATCGCCACCGGGCGGCGGGTTGGCGATCGCCTGCAGTCCTCCACAAGCCCACTGGTTCTACCAGCGAGCGAGGAGAGAGCGTCAGGTCTTCCTCTCCCATACCTTCAACCTCCTCGGGTTTACACCGGTGGAGGGGCGAGGTATTGAGGGAGTGATCGTGAGGGGTGCGCCCCTCAGGATCACGCCACCGTGTCGTACGCACCAGGCTCGGTTCTCGGACCAGACAGGTCGTACGCACAGGTGGTTGGAGGAGACCGAGAGGGGGCTGTCGCTGCTCCTCTCCTTGAGGAGGAGGGTCTCGGGAGGTGCTCCTGTTTGAGGGACTGGACGGTCCAAACTCCGCAGGATGCAGTCACGCCTGAGATCCAGAGGAACTTTGCCGAGGTTATTGCGCGATTCGTCAGCACAACGACCTCGGGGAAGGATCGCCGCTCCCACCATCCGAGCCCACGTCGGCTCGAGTCGTTCTGGCCCGAAGAGGGAACCCAGACCGACGGTGGGTTTGCCGCGTTCGGAGCTTGCGGACTCAGTGCTGGACCAGGTTGAATCGCTTGTCTCCGGACAAGACGGTTTCGCTCAACGTCTGGCAGGTCGAGCAAGCTGCTTCCACTCCTCTGCTACGACAGCGGCGGTTTACGTGCCATCTGAGGACCCGATGCCGCCCAAACAGGTAAACCGGAGTTAGCTAGCTGACTCCGGGTGTGTCTCTGCAACAGCTCCTGTCCGAGAACCTGTGGTTCTCGCAGCAAGAGGCACTCGGCCTGGAATCTACCGCCATGGCAGCTTTCCAGGCCGTCTCCTGGCTAGATCTGTGGTCCCTCACAGTATCTAAGGTCGCAGCCAACTCCGGGGGAATTTCTCCCGAAGATGACTCGGCCTTCAGGAGACTCTGCCAGTCTGGGGAAGAGCCATCTCCTTCCTTGCCCACCAGACGGTGAACCTGTGGGCCAACCTGGTTCTCCGACGAAGGGACGCTGTCCTTACTCGGGTTTCCAGGGCGGCCGGGCGTGAAGCGGCGTTGGGACTTCGAAACGGAACCTCTACGGAGTTCCACGTCTCTCTTCCCAGGAGAGATGGTGGACGCTGCGGTGGACAGACGGCGCACTGACGACAGTGACCGTCTGGTTCACCAGGCAGTCTCGAAAGGCTTCTGGGCAGCCTCGGACTGCGGCCAAGTCTAAGAGCTCGGCTAGCGCTTCCTCGGCGGCTAAGACGGTTGCTGCGTCGAAGCCCCGGGGAATGACTCTGTCTTCTTCGACTTCTGGCAAGGGGAGCCGTAACCAGCCCTCCTCCCAGCCCTCCTCATCCCGTGGAGGCTCTGGGAAAGAAGTCGAAGAAAGGGGGGAAACGCTAGGGACGGCGTTCCCCCTCACCTGCTGCCGGAAGTGTGTGCCTGGCCAGCCATTGGGCAACGTGGCAGCGCTACGGCGCCGAGACCTGGATTGTAGATGTCCTTCGGAGGGATATCTATTACCCTTCGAATCTCGGCCACCCCTCACCTCCAACCCGGTCCAACAGCAGTCGTACGTTCCAGGGTCATCGAAGGACGTAGCACTGAGACAGGAGATAAAGACCATGCTGAGCAAGAGAGCTGTAGAGATCGTCACGGATCAGTCCACCGGGGCTTTTACAGTCGACCTCTTCCTGGTGGAAAAGTCTACGGGAGGCTGGCGCCCGGTGATAGATCTCTCTCCCCTGAAACCGTTTGTTCGCCAAGTACCCGGTTCCACGATGGAGACGGCACGCTCAGTGCTCGACTCCATCAGGGAGAACGATTTCATGCTTTCAGTGGACTTGAAGGATGCGTATTTTCAAATACCCATTCATCATCCTCCAGAAAGTACCTCCGCTTCATCCTCGACGGGACGGTGTACCAGTTCAGGGCACTGTGCTTCGGTCTCTCAACCGCCCCACAGGTGTTCACGCGAGTGTTCACTCTGGTGTCTGCTTGCCCATTCGCACGGGATACCGTCTGATGAGGTATCTCGACGATTGGTTAGTCCTGGCGAGCTCCCGCTCGCAGTTGCTACAGGACACGGGATCGACTGCTCGAGTTCTGCCACGATCTGGGGATCGTGGTGAACTTCGAGAAGTCCGATCTCGAGCCCCAAGCAGAGGATGAAGTACCTGGGTATGCTGATCGACACGGTAGCAGGGCGAGTCTTCCCCGCAGACTCGCGGATCAGCAGATTCAGGGAGGCAGCCAACCAGTTCCTGTCTCGGCAGAACAGGTAGCTCAGCGATGGCAAGTCGTGATCGGACACCTGTCGTCGCTCGAGAAGTTAGTCCCTCACGGGCGTCTTCACCTGCGGTCTCTTCAGTGGAGACTAAAGGAGAGTTGGTCGCAGGCGACGGATCCCCCAAGCTTTCCAGTGTCACTGACACAGGAGGTGAGGCAGGACCTAGCCTGGTGGGCTGGACGACAGGAACCTCTTAAGAGGAGTGCCTCTGCGCACTCCCCCCCCGGACATGCAGCTGTTCTCAGACGCATCGACCGAGGGATGGGGCGCACACCTGGAGGAGTTTGCTGACTTCAGGAGTGTGGGACGAGAACGACAAGCACCTTCACATCAATGTACTGGAACTCAAGGCAGCGTTTCTCGCTCTCCAAGAGTTTTCAGGACCGCTTGATGGGACACTCAGTGGTGTTGATGTGCGACAACACCACGGTGGTGGCTTACGTCAACAAACAGGGGGGACCTAGTGTCTCTCCCGTTGTACCAGTTGACTCGGCAGGTGCACGAGTGGGCTCAGGCACACTCAATAGAGCTGTCGGCACGCTACATTCCAGGAAGAGGAATGTAGTAGCAGACACGCTCAGCCGT
>NC_087204.1:101740984-101767927 GCF_015104395.2 Macrobrachium nipponense
TTCATTACCAATACTCATAATGTAGGCTAGCAGGTACGATCGTACCGTAATTTATCGTTCACTGCCAATATACCATAACGTAAGGTAAATTAATGCTACACCAATTCATAAAGTAACCTAGGATTATTCGTAGTGTAATTCAAAGCGTAATTAGGCTAAGTAGCTAGCTACTAGTACTACTATACTAGGTACTACTGGGTACCTAGTAATTAGGTAGGTACCTGACAGGTGAGTTACCTTCGCTGGTTGGTAGACACCCTTTAAGTGACCACTACGACGGGGGTAACCCTTAAAATAATGCCCAAAATTTAAAGGCAAACACATATAATGTCACCCGTAGTCTCGAAATATGGTCCCACCTAAAAAAATATTAAGGTTTTACAGGAGCACTTTATAATAACTGAACACTCCGTTGAGTTACTTAACATAACCCCGACGTAGTATTAGTAGTAGTAATATGCAGCACTAATTAAGTAACAGCTCACCTCATTCCGCCTTTTGATCGCTATATTTATGAGTATAACTTTAATATTCACGCCGTTTTATAAGCTTTTTTGAGTAAATTCATCCATATTTTCCATTTCCTCTCTAAGTATTTTTTTAACCTAAAATATTGATAATTAAGTCCTCAATGTTAAGTATTTGGCAATGTAACGGCTCCCTATCTCTGTTAAGTATCGCATGTTTGTGCTTGTAACAAGGTTTAATAAGGTTTAATTTTTCTGAGGTATTATAAGCATTTTTTATGAATTATTTTCTCTTTTCAATTTCAACTCTATGCAATTTTTTGAAATTAAAATATCTACTGTTGATGCTCCCGAATATCATGTTTCCTAACCACTTATTGTGCATTGGACATACCCATCATTACATATTCTACATATACATCACAATTTTATCATATTGCAATTGCAACTAGCCCAGTCTGTTCATAAATTCATCAAGTCTTATTTTGCTTCATACTGACTGAACTTAAAAGACAGTTGTAGTATCTCGAATCAACCTCAGGCCCTGGGAAAGTGCACACTCTGTTTCATTTTAAACTGCGACCTCTCCCACATTATTATGTCCTTTTTTGTGTCCAAATTTCTAGTGGCAGTTTAAAACTTGTATTACGCCATCTCTGTCGTAGGCATAGACACAGCATTACAAGACGTAGGCCTAATGTTTCATTTCATCAATTTATCTTCATGTGTTGTAATTTTTGAAGTCATATTCGTCTTTTACAAGACATCTGAGCTACGTATTGTTATCTTTTACATATTTCTTTGTTATTTACCTGTTTAACTTAGTCTGAAACGTTCAATACTGGGATATTTGGGTAATTTCTACCCAAGTTTCAACAGCTGTAATATTTATTTCTCCAACATTTTTAATATATGGACATATAATTATAGTTCTTATAATTTTTAGCTTCCCTTTGTCAGAAAACTTCCTGAGTAAACTTCCATCTCTCGCCTGAGTTTCACTCCCGTTGAAAATGTCACGTATTGCTGACATACTGTGATGTTTTTACTCTAGAGTCAGCAGCTGATGCAAGACTTTAAGTGATTCTTCTTCTTCAATTTTTTTACCATATATGTTCTTTCTGCGATGATGGAGCCTCGTTTGGTGACTTAAGACATGTATTTTGTCATTCATCTCAGTGATTCTAGAGAGAGAGAGAGAGAGAAAGAGAGAGAGATGACCGAGAGAGAGAGAGAGAGAGAGAGAGAGAGAACTTTGTAACATCAGTTTGAGTTGTCAACATGCAAACAACAAAAATTCCTCTTCACGCAAGCCAAATCTGTTGTTATAGATAGTTATATTATCTTGTCTCTCTCTCTAACTCTCTCTCTCTCTCTTCTCTCTCTCTCTCTCTTCTCTCTCTCTCTCTCTCTCTCTCTCTCTCTCTCTCTTTTAATTCCAGTGACGAATCACTTGAAAAAACAAAATCTGCCAACACTAGGCTTCTTTAATTAATCCTCACTAAAACTTGCAAGAGGTCTTATAGGAGTCTGACAGGAGTGGCACTGAACGGTTACACCCAGTAATAAAAATTCACAGATTTTGTCGTATAAACTAATAGAATTATACCCCGAGTATAATTAAATCTATGACAAAATTTAAATAAACACACAGAAAATCTTCAATTTTTGATGCTAAATTGGATATAGGTCTAATGAAACAGTAGGATTCAGAAGTTGAATTATTAAATAACTGCTAAACGTTTGTGAATTAGCTCACAAAACAATAAATTAGATTTTAATTGTAGTCTTTACATACACCTCCATGTTGCTCATCCTCTGTACTCTCTTTGTTGAACGAAATTCTTTAATAGGCCTATGTGTAGGCTCTTGTCTGCTAACTATAAACAGGTTTAGAGCGATGCATCTCAGCTGACCTCCATCTGTTAGTACTACTGTGAGGAATTCCTCTCACAACGATTTTTATTTTCTAATTTTTGTGTATTCACTTGTTTCCATGCTATTTTTCTTTTATTATAGTTATTTAGTGTCTGTCTCATAAGAAATTATTTGATTGATTTTCACTGCATATTGCCGTATGTCAGGTAATCGACAGAGGAACTATGTTTACTGTATTTGTATTCATGTGAAAACCAAATGTATTAGCATGCCCATATATTTTTTAAAGATATGTACGTCTACATTGCATGACATAATAAGGGTGAAAGAACACATCTATTCGAGAATGACACTTAATATTATATTGTCTGATTTTGCTATGTTCTAGTGCGTAGTATCTATGGTGCGGTTAGCACCGAAAGGATAGTTTTCACAAAGACGAAGTCTTTTGACATAACGTCGGTAGACGTTTTAGTAACGAAGTATAATTACTGTTTAGTTATGATAATTCATTTGTCTTTATATATATATATATATATATATATATATATATATATATATATATATATATATATATATATATATGAAATTGTTCTTGGTGAATGTATTGTGCATATTACGTATGGTAAGAGTTGGTGTCATTGGGTCTTGTTTGTGCCTCTCGCCAGAGAAGCCATTAGGAGAGGTCAAAAGATCGGGAGGGAAAAGAAGGGTAGTAGTTCGCCCCTCTGAACGCTCCTTTGCGTGCCCCTCTAGGGGTGTGTATGCGAATGTGCGTAGTACACTGTATGGGCGTGATATCGCCCAAAATTGTACTGGCATACACCACCAATTACTTCACTACATTTAATAAATATGTTGAAGTTGCACACGATTATATTTGGAATTTATTTTTGACAACGAAGAGTTTTTTATGTTCATGAAAACCTTGTAAGTCAGTTTCTGCATTCGTGGTAATTGTATAACTTGTCTCTTTTCCCCAACAAAACCCAAATGCAGGACGGAACGAACAGCTTCTTGGCTCAGCTTTTGAGGTGACCTGTTATCTAGTGTTGTGTAGTGATGTGTGTGTTTAGAAAGGGCGATTGCCCTGATTCTTTCACTTTGAATTTTGTCGTAATTTGTTTCATTTGAGTGCCATTGATTTACAATTCCCTGATTGATTAATTTCATTTGTCACTTATATGTTATTACTCTTTGATATGTTTAACTTTTAGTTATTAAATTAATTTTAACTTTACATTTATCAAATGCGTTTCAATATCCCTTGATTTTATTTCATTTTTCCTATGTTTCAGTTTTGTGGATGGTGAATATAAATTGATCTGATAAACCTTTATTGTGTTCATTTTAAGGTTATGCAAATAACTTTTAGAAACTAGATAACACAGCGGTCCTCTAAGGTCTGAAAATCAACAACCCGTGAGCACTCGCAAACATTTTAAAGAGAGAGAGAGAGAGAGAGAGAGAGAGAGAGAGAGAGAGAGAGAGAGAGAGAGAGAGAGAGAGGCACGTACCTCTCGTCGTATCTCGTGTAGCGATTTATGATCTGAGTTCATGTCTACAAGGACTGCTCAGTAAGTGAAATACTTAATTGTGCTACTATTCATTAATGAGATTGGTGTGTTATCCTCGTTAATAATGAATTGGGTGAGAGATATCTCCCCGTAATTTAGGAAACCGCAGCGGGAGTTTTGTGGAGTTGTTACGTAAGACTTTTAGCGGTTTTTGACCAAGTAACAACGTTAAGCATATAATACAGTCCACTATAAGTCCATCTTTTTCGCCACAACTACTACTTTATCTCATCTATGAAATTTATAGAATACGCCATTGCTGATGAAGAGACATCACTTTAAACACAGGTTTCTTATGTATAGCAGCCATATTGTCAAAGTGAGATGCACATAATATTCCTATATATCGTCACAAGGATCACGTGACTAAAAATATACTGCAAATACAGTCATATAACTGTAGATGGGCCATCTACAGTCTACAAATCCGTCCAGTAAATGTATAATCGCTATTTCAAAAGGGAAAAATCATTCAGTAATTAAGTCTTCTTAGGATAAAGTCTAAATTAACTGTACGACGTGCACCAGAGGGTAGGCCTAAGAAGGCGTTACCGTTCAAGTTTGGGGAAGGGAATTATAATCCCCTGAAAAATACTCGGGATCAAAATTGTTTTTCTATTTTATATAAGTTTATTGAGATTTAGAAATATGAGTAGTTTTTCCACGTTAGGCCTATATGCGATTTCAAGATTCCGATATCTGGCATAACCCTCCGATGACCACCTATTTAGATAACTTTTTAAGTATGGATAACCACTATATAAACCTTTTATATAAATAAATATATTTAAATTTGTCTAAAACGAATTATTCGCCTTTATTCGTCCGCAGGTCGCTTAAATCCGAGCGGGCCAAACACACTTTCGAGGCAATGCATACGCTCCTTCGGCGTATGCAGGTTTAAATCCACTCTCGAGTATGAATAACGATAATGCAAGCCTTTATTAGTTGATAATTAAATTTAAATGTATTAAATAGTGTAAAAACGAGTTATTAGCCCATAACTCGCTCCATCCCGAGGTGGCAAACACACTTTCGAGGGAGTGTACACTCCTTCGGCGTATGCAAGGTTTACATCACTTCTCAAGCATGAATGACGACTCTAAGTAATGATGACGGTAATATACACAATTATATGTTAAGAGATCAATTTAAATCGTTTAAGAACTATCATTCTCCTTATTAGTCCATAAGTCGCTCAAATCCGAGCGAGCAAACAGACTTTCGAGGGAGTGTACGCTCCCTCGGCGTACGCGGAGTGTAAATCCCTCCCGAGGCACGGATGGCGATAATAGAAGGATTTGATTAATGAATTTAATATAATAATTGAACTTACGTCCTCTAAAAACGAATTATTCGTCCACAAAGTGCTTAAATCGCTTAAATCTAAGGGAGCAAATACTCTTTTAGGGCAGCGTACGCCCCCTCGGCGTCCGCTGGTTGTGTCCGCCGGCATCGCGTTGAGCGTTTGTATTGTTATCGTTTGTGTGTGTTGTGTTTCTTATTACCGTCATCCGTCAATTAGGCCTCCATACAGGAGGATGCCCCCGACGTTCCCGCTCCCCTGTGACTCTGCGGAGCGGCGTGCTCTTTTAGGAGGGCATTTCCCGGGTATTCATCGGGTATCAAAGCCGAAATACCCCTGCTTTAGGGTACGAAGTAAATAGGCCTACGTGAGAGAGAGAGGAGGTCGCACTGTTTTTGTTTTGGGTCGAGTGGTCCTCAGACCTATTTCGTCCGCTGATTCCGACGGGATTCGACGTCGTTGCGTCCTTGATAACTTTTCCATAGGACGAGAGAGGCCCTCCTCGAGTAGGGCGAGGTATCTAGGAGGTATAATTCGGCGTTGAAGAAGACCTGCTGTTGATGCTGCTGTGAGGACGCCCCTGAGTAGACTCGCTTAGGCCTACTTGAAGTTAGAAGTCGATTTGACGTCGATCTGTAGTTTTACGTCGAGTGATTTTGGTGTTGAAATCGACGTGATTTGACGTCACGTTCTCCCCCCTCAGGCTTTGAATTGAGTAGGCCTACTGTACGTTTATAGGATTATCTTAGGCCTGCTCGAAGTGATCGACTCTGACGTCGAATCGTCGATTTGCGTCGAGTGATTCAGAGTGAAATTCAACTGATGTCACAATATAGTCTCATCTTAGGCCTAAGAACATAATCTCACTCTATATTCTTCTCAAATATTGAATTAAGGAGCCCTACTCTACATTAGACTCTCTCAGGAGAATTGAAGCACGTCAACAGAAATTCAACGTAATATTAAACGATATTCTCATTTTAGGCCTAAAAAGGTCACGTTACGTTATATTTTCCCCACAAACTCAGATTTAAGTAGGCCTACTCCACAGTAGACTGCCTATCTTAGACCTACTTGATAATGTCAATGTCCGTCGACTGAATTCGACATAATATCACAAGATACTCTCCTTTCAGGCCTAAAAGAATTCTTCTCCGAGATATAGATAATGACGAATTAAATCTGAAAAAACTACAATTAAAGCCACCCATAGACCTACTGCCAAAGGCCTTGACACCCCTGGCTCGAATGCCCATAGGCCCATTTTGTCGACTTAAATTCGAGTGGAAGTCGATGCAATATCACAAACTATTCAACCCTTAGACTTCATTTTGACCTAAATCCTATCGCCAAGAATCCTACAGTTGAGGACAGCTGTAGGTCTACTGCCATAGACGCCCCTGGCTCAAGTAAACTGCCCGTAGGCCTACTGGAACTGTACAGTGGCCTTTTGAAAGGTAAATGACGATAGGGCTTGTCAGTCTTCTGTAGAATCTATAAGAAAATACATTTAATAGATTCCAAGATGGTATTCTGTATTCTAGGTTTATGCTAAAATTGTAGTCGTAGGCTAATTGTCATAATTCCCAGGTGTAATAATAATTCCTGTTGTTATATAGATTAAGGCTAATGACAGGTATATATTCTATGTTGTTGCTACGTATTCTAGATTGATGCTACATAAGCCTATAGTATCTAACCTGTTGTAAACTAGGCCTGTAGACTAGGCAATTTTACATATTCCAAGATATTCTAATACATTTTGTATTCTAGCTTGAGGCTAAAACAATAGGCCTACCGTAAACTAATGTGATGCAGCATAATTTATTTTGTAGAGTTACCTATATCATTAACATTCATCTACTTTATTGGCTAATCTGACAATATCATACCACGGTACTTACTGTATTTTCTTTGTTTCATTTATGTTTATGTCTTTTGTATATAGCCATAATGTATACCGTCTTTTGTTTATGTCTTTATGTTCATTACTAAAGGGTTGGTACTGAATGCAGATCCCATTTTACACGTAAACTAATACCCACCACCGAATCTAGAGGTGTGCTGTGGTAGTCTTCTGTAGCCAAGTAACCTAGGCTGTGGACTTTCAAAGTCTTGAAGGCATCTTTGTATAAGGTATTATGGTTAGGCATTGTAAAGGATAAATTCTCTGCGTTTTCTTGCAATTTTTTTTTTTTTTTCATTTACTAGGCTGCCACCCTTATCAACCACAGGGCATAAGTATGTTTATTCTAAAGGTTCCCTAAAATTTGTATTATCTAAACATTATAGTCTATTTCCATTTGGATGTATATTGGTTGTCATCGAAATTTTTACTACAGTAATTAAAATTTCACTTCTGAAGGCAAATGATACCAGTAATTAGCAGTAATCAATTAAAAGTGGTACACTTTCTTTTTGGTATGCATTTTAATCTCTCAAAAAATGCCTTTGGTTATTTTTTTTGTCCAAGGTCTAAGTAATGCTATTCCAGCTAACACTATTTATTGTTAACTGGAATCATCAAGTGTGTTTGTAGGCCATCATATCTATGCCTTTTGTTTTTACAGTTTATCTGTTTTATACGCTAAACTGTATACTATCAAACTATATCATTTTTTGATCCACCTTAACCTAACATGAGGGCACTGGCTTCTACTTGATCAGGGAGCTTCTGCTCTTAGACTCCTCACAGCAGTCATGGCTGACTTAAAAATTGGTGGTGTGTGGACATACTCACCTTAGAACACAGCATCCTGATTGACAATGATGGAACTCCTTCCCTTATCTACCCTTTAACTTAAAAGTGCATAACTACCATATCAAGGACACTCTATCTTACATAACTGGAAGCAAACATCTTTCCCATAACTTCTTGTAAATGTGCTCCTTGCATGTTCCCTTAACATAATGTTCATATCCAGAGATTCATACACATGATGGAACAACCTTTCAAGTACGTATATGTGTTATTTCCCTTGAGAGGCCACAGTGCTTTTAGTGCACCAACCTTACCCATGTGTCTTTGGCCTCTAGCTGCAACCCCTTTCATTCCTTGTACAGTACCTCAGTTCATTTTCTCATTTTTCCATATTTCCACCCTCTCCAAATAATTGTTTCATCGTGCAATTGCGAGGTTTTCCTCCTGTTGTATATTTAAAACCTTTTTACTGTTTCTCTTTCAGCATTGAATTACTTATAGGTTCCAGTTCTTTCTTGACATTTGGCCTAAGTTTCATGTATTCCGTTCCATTATATGTTAATGTTAGAAACAATTTCACCCACATACTTATTGAACACCTTAAAATTCTCCAAAATATATCAGGTACATACTTCTGTACTTAATTAGGCAACCCTGCAATAAAAAATTTTATTTGGTCTTCATTACAAGTCATTTGTGTCTGAATGGCAGTAAAAGAATGTTCAGTAGAAATCTACATGATTTCAGAACATCGTTATGTAGGAGATTTTCAGTTGCTCTCTTTGTGATTGGTTGAAATTGTCTCCCATCATTAGGGAATGATTTTATAACTTATAATTGTGGAATACGAAGCAGAATAATAATTGATAAATAGGGATGATAGCACAGATGAACTTGACAGCAACTGAAAGAAAGATAGAGAGACCCCCCGTGAATAGTTAGAACCCGCGAATGTTTGGAACCCCTATAAAAATGCTAAAAACAGCCTATTTTGTTTGTTGAAACTCAAGAAAAACCCACTAAAAATTTTCATACTTGGTTTTTTTAATAGTTTTATCACAAAAAGTGCATTTTATGATGAAATTGATAAAAAAAACCCAGGAATTTGTTGATATTTCTCACAGAAAAATACTGTGAATGTGCAAATTTTCTGTGAATAATGCGGGGAAACGTTCCCAAGAGAAATCCGCGAATGTGTGAGTCCGTGAATCTGGAGAACGCGAATACGGGGGGTCTAGTGTATGTGGGTTAACCCACTGCAATTCTATTCAGCTTTTGGAAACCTCCAGCCTAATCTCTTTTTTTCTGTAAATTCTTATATCTACTGTTAATCATTTCTAAAGAACTCCATATTCTTCAGAAGCTTTAATTTCAAGTCAATGGCCCCTGTAGTCTTCTTCCTTATGAATAGGATTCATCTTCTGAATAATAATATTGTAATAATAATTGCATCTGATGTGTAATCTGTGATTGGCATGCACAGTATTTAGCTGTTAGTATATTAGGGTATGTCAAAGATAACAACGCTTAATTATTACTACAGTATTTATAAAACTTCTCAGTTACAATGTTTAAACAGTTGTACTATGTTATCAAGGAGAAATCATATTGATAGCTTGTCTATACTGTACATTAGGTTTGAAGAAAATGTGCACACATTTAGAGAGGATGAAAATTCAGTTTGAGGACATGCACTGCTCTAATGTATGGTTACTGCAACACTGTAGCTTTTATTTTAAAGATGGATACTGTAGTGAACAACAGTTCGGTTGTATCCACCTGTTAAGTGGAAAAGATTTACAATCTGAGGTGTACTAGCCATGTATGTCAAAGTATTGGGGTAATGTCTTATGAGGGCTTAAGTACTTTCTGGTTTCTTGGCTGAATAAATGTCCTGGTGTAGGGGCTAGGTATACCTCACATATTTTTCAATCCTTCCTGACACTGTTTCTTAGTTTTATGGGCAAAAACTTTTCCTGAAAGGATCATCAATTGTCTTTTGGGCAGATATTAAGAATATTTGTGTCCACATAGATGAATTGATGTCATTTCCTGAATAGCCTGCACTGCAGAAGGAAAGCTTTGTTAACGTTCAGGGTCCTTGGGTTCTTTGCCTTGAGTAAGAACAAAGAAAGTGATAAAATTTGTGCCATCTGCATTTGTACGGAGGCATAAAGCGCATGGCCTATATGAGTGTACTGACCACTAGACTAGCCCTATCTTATCGTTACGTACCTGCGGTAGAAATCCTTACTCCATTTTTAGCCGTGTCACTCCCTCTGAGAACAGGTCAATTATTGCAGGATTTTGCTCAGCACTTGCTGACAACCTTGCCATCACCAAGGCAGTCAGTTGAAAATGAAGAGCCAGGTTTCACATTCTTTGGAACCTTCAGTTTTCAGACATTTGACAGTGTTTTGTCATTCATCATGATTTGATTGCCTTGTACATTCCTTCTTATACTATGAAGATACTGGTTCCTTCACCTGTTCTGTCATTCATCAGGATTTGATTGCCTTGTTCATTCCTTCTCATACTATGAAGATATGTACTGGTTCCTTCACCTGCTCATAGAGTTTTTATCAAGGGTTGTCACCATTTCAAGATTTTGTCGTAGCTCTTCCCATGTCAGATTTTGCATATTTTGCCTGCATAGAGGTATTGTAAATTTCAGACTGACTGATTGATTGATGTAACATTTTATGGCATCTTGACACACTATTCCAGGATCTTTTCCTAGTTTATGTGGTATTTAGGGCACCATGTTTTAATTTTATATTATTTTTTTTCTAGTCTGGCTAGGTAAGTTTGATTTTTGTACATGCAACTTCCCCGGCAGATATATACTTAGCTTATGTCTCTGACGTCCCGACAGAATTCAAAACTCGCGGCACACGCTACAGGTAGGTCAGGTGATCACCCTCTCCCGCCGCTGGGTGGCGGGAATAGGAACCATTCCCGTGTTTTCAGACCAGATTTTTTTCTGTCGCCGGTGCTAACAACATCGTTGTTAGTTCCTCCTGCACGGAATTCTGCTTGCTTGCTTTGCTAAGGATTGTTTGGTGAAGTATTCTTTCTTTGGCTTTGGTATACGCTGATTTGGACCGTTATTTGGATTTGCTTAGGATTCTTCATTATGGGTGATGTTGTGCCTGAAACTCGTTTTAGAGTTTGTGTGAAAGAAGGATATAAGGTGAGACTGCCAAAAGCTTCGGTGGACCCTCACACTATTTGTGTTAAATGTAGGGGGAATGAGAATGCTCAGTTAGTAACACATGTGACGAATGTTTGAGTTTGACTGAAGTGCAATGGAAGAGTTTGACTGCGTATGTAAATAAGTTGGAGAAAGATAGAATTAGGAAAGCTGCTAAAAGTTCAAGTAGGTCCTGCTCTTTGGATCAGGACAATCTTTCTATTTCCAATGTAATTTCTCCTACTGCTAACGCAGGTTCAGCTCCTTCCCCCCGCAGCGAAATCGTAAATTCGTCTCGATCGGAGAAAGCTGCAATGGAAGCGTCGATCCGTAATTTGCAAAGGCAATTACGAGAAATGGAAGGTAAGAGTGAAGTGTGCAGTGAAGTGTACAGTGTCCCCAGTGTAGTGGAGGGGGCGTCTGACCGACTCTGCATTGCTCCTAGGCCTAGACCTCTTTCCAGACTCCCATGACCAAGGGAGGAGGAATGTCGAAAGCCCTGCAAGGGGGATGTAGAGTATTCCCAATGGTCAGGGCGTCCCCCTTCGGCAGGCCCTGTAGACTCGGTCCCAGGCTGCCGTTGGACAGCTATAGACAAAGCGTCCTTAGGATGTTTTTCCGACTCGGATTCTACTTCTCCGAGACGCGGATGGAGCTCCGCGTCTGAGTCGCGCCCTCTGAAGAGAGCCTGGAAGGCGCCTGCAGGAGACGCATTAGACTCCAGCCCAGAGCCTTTTCCGGAGTATTCTCCCGGCTCGAAGAAGAGAGCGATGAAGTCTCCTGTTTCTTCTCCGGCAAGGAATTCGTGCTTCTACAAAGAAGAACTTCTTGGTAGGACTGCAGTAGCAGCTATCCTTGTTAGTAGGCTCGCTGTCTAAGGAGCCTTCTCGCAGGAAGGACGTCTCTCTTCCAGTAAAGAGCTCTCTTAAGAGAGACGGTCGGCGTTCGGGACTCTGGTAGGCGTCTCTCTCCTGGAAGGCGCTACTCCCCAACAAGATTGTTGCTATACGCCTCTCCCTTTCGAGAACGATCTACTACTCCGACCAGAAGAGCTTCTTCTAGTAGGACCCAAATCCCACATTTCGTCAGACGCAAAAAAACCGAATAAGGACGCAAGCCCCTCTCCTGACAAGGATAGTCGACCTTCGTAGGAGTAAAGAATGTTCTTCCTCCTTATAGGCGTTCTCTGAGAGATAGAAGCGCCTCTCCTTGCTATGTTAAGGAACAAGATAATCTCCGTATTCACGGGGACGCCAGAGAGAGAGAAGAAGAAGAAATCTCGCCCCCAGACGTTCTCGGAGAGATTTTAGCGCCTCTCCTAGCAGGCGCCATCGTGATGTTAAACGGTATTCTTCAACCAGGCGTTTTACTCCTTCCAGGCGCCCAGAACGGGACGCTAGCGCCTCTCCACGCAGACGCCAGGTGCCTGAAAAGAGCATGATGGGTTCTGTACGCCCTACTCCTGTTAGGCTTTCCTTAGGAGTTACGAGTTTGCCTTCTCACAAGAATCTTCGGAAGGAAGTAAACCCCTCTCCTGGCAGGAGCCAGGATGAGAGCAGACATTTTTCTTTTCTACCCCAGGCGCGTAGCGCCTGATAGACGCTACCCGACGTGACGCTAGCGCCTCTCCTCACAGGCGCCAAGAGCCTGAAAAGAGCCTGTTACGGGATTCTCGCCCTACTCCTTATAGAGTTTCCTGTAAAGATGCGAGCTCTTCCCTCTCAGGCAGCAAGAACTTTTGAGAAGAAGCAGGCATTCTTCTTCTGCGAGGCCCCTTCCAGTAGAAACTGTTTCTTCAGGCAATAGGATCTCTTTGGGGAGTGGTCTTCCTTCCTCTACCAAACTTCCTTCGAAGGAAAAGAGCGCTTCTCCTTCTAGGACTCCTTCTCCGAAGAGGCATTCTTCTCCTAATGCTACCTTTGAAGAGGTATCTGAGGAGGAACTTCTGTTGATGCGGGCGTCTCGGATTACAAGAGACTGGCAGCCCTGCTTCTTCAAGAGTTCGGTGACTCTCTTCGTCCTGCAGATCCTCCTTCGCCGGGATCACTGCTTTCAAGCACTAAGCTTTCCAAGTCCTCTTCGTTCGTGAAAATGAATCCGACCCTTTTCGATGAAGAAAGCCATCAAGAGCTTGGAGAACTGGCTCCTCTCTAAAAAAGAAGCGGGCAAGACGGTTCTTTCCTGCCCTCCTTCGAAGTTGGCAGGTAAGCCCAGGTGTCTGGTATGGACATGAAAGAGCCAATGGGATTGGGCCTCCCTTCTTCAGCTGATGCTGATTTTTCAGCGTTAGTGGATTCGTCTAGAAGACGCTCTCTTCATTCGGCAAAGGCCTCATGGGGAATGTGTGAAATGGACCATTTACTTAAGGGTCTATTTCGCACACTTGAGGTCTTTAATTTTATGGATTGGGCCTTGGGAGCCCTGGCCAAGAGAGCACAGGATCCAGACTTTGTTTCGATGGAAGTTTTAACGAGTGTACTTTCTTGTCTGGATAAGGCCTTGATGGATGGATCTACGGAGGTGGCTTCTCTCTTTGGATCGGCAGTCCTTAAAAAAAAGAGATCTGTCTACAGTTTTTTTGTCTTTTTTGACGAAATCGGTGGTCCTCCTCTACAGAGATCCTCCCTGCTTTATTTCGCCCCTGTCTAGTCACCTGTTTCCACAAGAGACAGTGAGAGATATATCTAAGTCTTTATCCGAAAGTCTACTCAGGATCTGCCTGCGCAGTCGGCGAAAAGACTAAAACCAGCAGTCCCTTTGGCTAAAAGAGAGAAGCCTGCTTTCAGCAGACCCTTTCGAGGGAGAGAACGGACGGCTAGAACCCTCTCTTAGGAGTAGGAGGACCGGTTAAGAGAGGAAGATCCCAAAAACGCACGCAAGCCCTTCCCTAAACCACAATGAGAAAGTAGTCCTCCAGACTACAGTAGGAGCCAGACTGCTGAAGTTTGTGAAAGTCTGGGCTCAGAGAGGGGCGGACAACTGGTCCCTCTCTATCCTCGAGAGAGGATACCTTATCCCCTTCAGGGAGAAGCCTCCCTTAACAACAACTCCAAGGGAGTTAACAGCAAGATACCGAGATTCTTTAAAGAACCAGGCCCTGCTACAACTAGTAGAAGAAATGATGGACAAAGAGGCGATAGAAAGGGTTCAAGACCTTCAATCTCCAGGGTTCTACAACCGTCTTTTTCTTGTACCAAAAGCCTCAGGAGAGTGGAGACCAGTCCTGGACGTAAGTGCCCTGAATCGCTTCATTGTCAAGACGAAGTTCACGATGGAGACGACTTCCTCCGTTCTTGCAGCTCTTCGTCCAGGGGATTGGATGGTGTCCCTGGACCTTCAGGATGCCTATTTTCATGTACCTATCCATCCCTCGTCCAGGAGGTACCTAAGATTCATGGTACAGGGCAAAGTTTTTCAATTTCGAGCCCTATGCTTCGGTCTTGCCACGGCCCCTCAGGTGTTCACGGGTCTTATGAGGAATGTCGCTCATTGGCTTCATATTGAAGGAGTAAGAATCTTGTTGTATCTCGATGATTGGCTGATCCGGGCCCGATCAAAAGATCGATGTCTGGGGGACTTGAAATTAACACTGGACCTAGTTCAGTCCCTGGGACTGTTACTAAACCTCGGGAAGTCCCAGATGAATCCCCAGCAAAGCATTGTCTATCTGGGGATTTTGATGGATTCTCGGGGTTTTCGTGTGTATCCATCAAAGGAACGACAGGAGAGATGTTTACAGAAAGTGACAACCTTCCTAGAGAAAGAACAATGTTCCGCAAGGGAATGGATGAGTCTTCTGGGGACCCTTTCCTCGTTGGAACAGTTCGTTTCTCTAGGGAGGCTACACTTAAGACCCCTACAATTCTTCCTCAGAGAGAAATGGGATCAGAAGCACCAAGAGCTTTCGGACTCCTTTCAGCTCTCAAAGAGCATAAAGGAGGACCTCAGTTGGTGGTTAGAGTCAAACAGATTGAATCAAGGGCTCTTCCTTCAGTTGTCGAGCCCTCGCCTAGTGTTATTTACGGACGCCTTGGAAAAAGGATGGGGAGCGACTCTAGGCTCGAGAGAAGTGTCAGGCACCTGGAGTGGGGAACAGGTGTCCTGGCATATCAACAAGAAGGAACTAGCAGCAGTCCATCTAGCTCTCGTTCACTTCGAACCTCAAGTATTGGGTGCCGTGTTGCAAGTGAATTCGGACAACACGACAGCTCTAGCCTATATAAGGAAACAGGGAGGGACTCACTCCTTCTCCCTGTTCGAGAAAGCAAAGGAGCTTCTTCTTCCTTTTGGACCGAGGAACGGCGAATAACTCTTCTAACCAGGTTCATCCAGGGGGAAAAGAACGTGAGAGCAGATCTTCTGAGCAGAAGAGATCAGGTCCTTTCCACAGAATGGACTCTGCATTCAGAAGTGTGCGACGAGATTTGGAACCTCTGGGGGAGACCCAATATCGACCTGTTCGCAACGAATTGGAATGCGAGGTTGGAGAACTACTGCTCTCCGATTTCAGATCCAAAGGCAGTTGCAGTGGACGGCGGTTCCTTTTCCTTCCTTCGTGGATTGGAAGGGGATCGACGGGTACGCTTTCCTCCTTTCAAGATAATAGGAGAGGTGGTAAGGAAGTTCGTTTCGACGGAGGGAGCCAAACTGACCCTCATCGCCCCATTCTGGCCAGCCCAAGATTGGTACACAGAGGTACTGGAATGGATGATAGATTTCCCGAGGGCCCTTCCACTGTGGAAGGATCTTCTCAGACAGCCCCACTTCGACAGATACCACAAAAACCTCCCCGCTCTCAGTCTGACTGCCTTCAGGGTTTTCACGCAAGGCTGCAAAGGCAATTGCTAGAGCCAGAAGACCTTCAACTCTTCGCGTGTACCAGTCGAAGTGGGAGGTGTTCCGAAGATGGGCCAGGTCCCAGAAAGTATCCTCTTCCAGTACCTCTGTAACTGAAATAGCGGATTTTCTCCTTTATTTGAGGGAGAAATGCAATCTGGCCGTTACCACAATAAGGGGATATAAAAGCATGCTCTCATCTGTTTTTAGACATAGAGGCCTTAATATCTCGGAGGACAAGGATCTGCATGACTTGTTAAGGTCCTTTGAAACCTCGAAGTCCAAGACTATAAGACCACCTAGTTGGAACCTGGATGTGGTTCTTAGATATTTAATGTCCGAGAAATTCGAACTCCTCAAAATCCTCATTCAGAGACTTGACTAGAAAGTCTCTCTTTCTCTTTGCACTAGCCTCTGCTAAGAGATTTTATTGAACTTCAGGCTTTAGAAGGAACTGTGGGCTTTAAGGAAGATTCTGCAGTATGCTCCTTTAATCCCCTGTTTTTAGCAAAGAACGAAAATCCTTCTAAACCATGGCCAAGGACTTTTGAGATTAAGGGACTGTCCCCCTCTTTGGTAGGGAGAGACTTAGAGAGGACATTGTGCCCAGTCAGGATCCTCAAGTTCTACCTAGAGAGGAAGAAGCTACTTGGTGGAAATGTGGATAGCCTTTGGTGTTACGTAAGAAATCCTAAGAGGATGATTTCTAAGAATGCTCAAGCGTATTTTATTAAAGACGTTATCAAAGAAGCGCATGCTTCCTGTGAAGAGGAACATTTAAGGCTTCTAAGAGTCAAAGCACATGAGGTCAGAGCTGTAGCTACCTCTTTAGCGTATCATAGGAATAGTCGATACAGACTCTTGTCGAATCCACCTATTGGAGGTGCAATTCGGTTTTTGCATCAAATTACTTAAGAGACGTGCGAGTCACTTATGATAAGTGCGTTCTCTCTCGGACCGTTCGTGTCTGCGGATTCGTTGCTGGGGCAAGGAGCTGAACCTAATCCTTTATAGTTAGTTAAGTTAGTAATTTTAAACATTTTTTGGTGTTGTGTTTGTATGGTCGATTGGAAGGGGTCTTGGGAATGCTCCTTTCAAATTGTAGTGTTAACAAATGTAGTGTGGTCAGGTGGTCGGATTGGTTTTTTTTTTCGTGCTCCTTGTTAGTGATTTGGACCTAGGCTCTGTCATGTAAGAGGGTAGTCCCCGTTGATATGACAAAGGTGAAGGCTCTACCATGTAAGTGGGTCAGCCCCCATTGGTATGATCCAAGACAAGGCTCTGTCAAGTAAGCGGGCTCGCCCCCATTGACACGATCCAGAAGAGCTATCGTGTCAGGTCTCATCCCCACTGAAACTCTTGAGGCAAGCAGACTCATAGACAGTAATCATGAAGTCTTCTACCCAATAAGGTAGGAACCAAGGTTTTAATAAGTTTATATATATGACCTACAACAGATGTTGTTTCCCTGTTTTTATTGTTATTTATATTGAGTAACTATCTCTTACCCGCCACCAAGGGTGTCAATCAGCTAAGCATATATCTGCCGGGGAAGTTGCATGTACAAAAATGATATTGTTAGTATACAATAAAGTTTTGTACATACTTACCCGGCAAGATATACGATGAATGGCCCACCCATCCTCCCCCCTCAGGAGATAGGTGTAAGAGAAAAATCTGGTCTGAAAACGGGAATGGTTCCTATTCCGCCACCCAGCGGCGGGAGAGGGTGATCACCTGACCTACCTGTAGCGTGTGCCGCGAGTTTTGAATTCTGTCGGGACGTCAGAGACATAAGCTAAGTATATATCTGCCGGGGAAGTATGTACAAAACTTTATTGTATACAGTAAGTCCTCGGGTTACGCCGGTCTCGACTTACGATGTTTCGTGGTTACGAACACGCCCCCATAAAAATATAAAAAATAATATTTTGCGTCGTTCCGTCTTACGCGGTTTAGCGTCGTAAGCAACGTAAACAAACGCGAACTAGTTCCGGGCGCACGGCGGAAGAATACGCTTTGTGGGGGAGAGGACGGCGTCGCTTCGCTACGCTCATTCCTCGCCCATACGCCATTTTGGTTGTTTACACTGGCCTCTCTCTCCCTCGTGTTGTATAGTTTTTGTAACTTTTTGCTCTTTGTTATGGCTCCCAAGCGCAAGGCGGACTCTTCTGATGGTAGTGCATCGAAGCAGAAAGGCGGCCATCACCATGGAAATTAAAGTGGACATTATAAAGCGATCTGAGAAGGGAGAAACGCCAACAAACATTGGCCGCTCGCTTGGCCTTAGCCGTTCGACCGTTGCTACCATTATCAAGATAAAGAGCGCATCGTTGAACATGTGAAAGGATCTGCTCCTAGTGAAAGCGACAGTGATATTTAAGCAGGCGTAGTGGTCTAATAATTGAAATGGAAAGGTTATTGGTGCAACTTCTGGAGGTTCTTTTTCTCTTCACTAACCTCCCCCAGTCTCTCCAGCACCGCAGCTTCCTCTCCAGTGTGCAAGCCAATCAAATTAATAAAGGTAAGGAATTGTTCTCTCATTGTTATTGATAGGTATTTACATTAAATCATGTGTATTTTTTTCATGTTCCGACTTACGACTGAAAATCGTGTTACGACAGCATCTTAAGAACGGATCAACGTCGTAACTCGAGGACCCCACCCCCTACTAACAATATCATTCAACATATACGTACAGTACTGTATGTCTACCTCTTTGACATTATTATGACTATTACAGAAGACAAGCAGACTTTCTAGTTCAGATTTGTTAAAATTATTCTTATTATTGCTTGGTGTTTTATGTCACTTATTATGTGTATTATATACATTTTTTCTTTTGTTTACAGAATCATGGAGGAAGAGTCGGACAACACAGAACTGTGGTTAACGTGGAATGACCACGCACAGATATTGAAAAATGTATTGTCAACATTGCGTTATAAGGTAAGTCTTTACTTTCACCTTTGACAAGTAGTCATTAGATAAATGGATTTATATATACATTAAGTTTAAGTTCACTTCGATTGTCTTGTGTAGCCCGTCATACTATGCATTTGTTATAGGTCAGTTGATGTATGTATTTGTTGTACAGCACTGAGTAAGAAAGCAGAGATCCCTCAAAATTTGTCTTTAACAGATGTTGTTCCAAATATATATTGACAAATATTGTTGTTGTTGCTGCATATCAGAGATGTTCTTCCTTCTTCTTTAAACCGGATGTAAATGCCGTGTTGTGAGAGTTGAAGCTCCATAAAGTATTTTGAAAGACAGAAGAGAAGTTGTTTGTCTGCCTCACTTAGAGACATCTCTAAAGCCATAGAGCAACAAGATATCCTGGTAAATTGTTAGTAACATCTTGACAATCAGAAAAAAATAATGGTTTATGTGTATGAAACAACAATAATTTGAATATGAACATTTTTAAGTAAGAGCGTATTATCTTGACAGGAGTTGTATGCAGACGTCACACTAGTTTGCGGCACCAAGCAGTATGCCGTTCACAGATTTATCTTGGCAACTTGTAGTGCATATTTCGAGAAGCTGCTTGAAACCATTCCTGGCCAGCACCCGGTCGTCGTCCTTACCAACACATCTCCGAAGGATTTAGAAGCCCTGCTGGACTTCATGTATCTTGGTCAGACCGAAGTCAATTCGACAGATTTGGATCGGTTGCTGGATGTTGCGTACGAATTCAGAATTCGGGGTCTCATTTCTGCGAGAGATGATCCAGAAGTTCAGGTAATGTTCTTGTGTCATTCAGAGTAGCACGAGACGTTCAAGTACGGTCGACCCCCACCTATTTATGTTTCTAGATTTGTGGATTTTTCTGTGGAACATATATCCACATTATTCTTGGAAAATTCACCTATTCACAGAATTTTTCATTGGGAAATGTCACTGTATTTTCATATTTTCTTGGTTAAATATATTTTTCATGATAAAACTATCGAAAGAGGCAGGTATGAGCATTTTTAGAGGGGTTTTTTGGTGTTTGAAATATCAAAATAGGCAGTTATAAGCATTTTTAGAGAAGTCATGTATTCATGGATTTAAGCTATCCACAAGGGGTTGTGATCCCTATCCCCTGCAAATTCTGGGTGTTGACAGTATATTAAAATTCAGATGTATTGCATCCCATAGTTCTTAGGATGTTTTGGTGTATTAGCTTCGTTATTATGGTGTTGGTTATGGGTTATAGGTAACTTTTTGTCGTAAACCAAGTTATAAAACAATTGTTGGTATGAAGGAAATATCATCCAGCTTATGCAATGACACTTGAAGTATCCATACGTCCACAACTCTAATTTTTATTGTAGTGTCTTACCGAACAATTATAGAGCCGTGATTTCCACGAGCGGCAGGATACTAAATTCAAATTTAGCGCGTCGGCGTCGCCAACACTGGTGGTGATGACGTCATCTCCCTCCACTCGCGGGAGAACCAGGTACAACTGCCCAGGTGAATTCAATTCTTTTCCTGCCGGCGTCCGGTGAACATCGGTGGTCGGTGCGGTTGGATGACTTTGCTTCGCTTTTTTTTTCTTGTGGAAATTGATCTTCGGAATTGGTGAAGTACTCTTTTTTGGCGTTGTTGTTATTTTTGCTTTTTATTTAGGCGTTGCCATGTCGGATTTCTAGTCCGTCGGGAGTTAGGTTTTGCATCTCAGGATGTAAACTAGATTATCCAAGTTAGAATATGATTTCTCACACTAAATGTGTTAAGTGTTTTAGGGGACAGGTTTGTTACAGCAGATCGAACATCGGTAACGAGTGTAGTGATTGGACTGATTCTCAATGGAAGTTTTTTAGTTCATACTCGGAGAAATTAGCTAAAGACAGAATTAGAAAAGCCAGCGCTTAGGGAAAGTAGACTTAGCTCCGCTTCGTCTTGCGATGCTTCTGTTCCTTCTTTGTTTTCTCCTCAAATTGTTATGTCTCCTTTAACTACACCTCCTATTCCTCCTACTAATCCCGCTTCTCCGGCTTCCCGTGTAGTTTCTTCCGACACCATTGCCAGTCTGGAATCGAGGCTAGATCAGAAATTTCGGTACTAGCGAATACGGTTTTGCAACTTGGTAATTCAGTTAAGACGTTTTTGGAGAAAGCGGGCTTCAGGTAAGAGTGTAGTTGAGGTTGTGTCTGTCTGTCCTGACACGTCTCCTAGAACAAAGGTCACTGTCCAGCTCCCCCGCACCGGGGAGAAGACATACCGGAAGTCCAAGGGAGTCGATCGGGATTTGCCCACAGACAGGCGCGCCTCTCTTGTTGAGCCTGTTGCGCCTCAACAGGGCTCGGTTAAGCGTTGGAAAGGTGTTGCGGTCAGACGCCTTTCGAATGATTCAAGCTGATTCGTCTCCGGTCGCGCGGCGCTCTTGGCGAGATTCGCCCCGTTTCGCGTCCCTTAAAGAGGCGTTCAGGCGCCGATTCTTCGCCTCCATCCAGTCAAGCGGTATAAGGAGCCTGAGAGTAGGGTTGCGCCGCGACCATTAGCGGCTCGTTCGTCGCCTCAATCTGTGCCTTTTTCGGCTCCCTCTACTAGTAGAGATTGTGGTTTTAGCGCTGTAGCTAGCAGTTCTAAGGGGTTTCTTTAGGCGCTTTTTCGTCTGTTACGCCTGATGCGCCTGTTTCGCCTCGAATTTCGGCGGCTCCGAGCGAGGCGCAAGTAGTTTTTTCCGCCTCCTGCTGAACATTTAGGCTATTCCAAGCCTACGTTAACTGTTTTTGATTCGTCTCTGGCGCCTTTGCGCAAGCAGTTAGAGATGTTAACCAACTGATGAATGAGTCCAAGGGTGGTTCGAAACCTTCAGATCCGGTTGTAGTTCCGTCTACTTCTTCGGCGGTATCGGAGAATGAAGAAGAAGTAGAGGAGGAGGATTCACATCACCTCTCGTGTTATTCACGTCTCCTTAGATTTCTTCTGGTATCTTATCCAGATTATTTTGAGAAAGCGGCCCCGCGCTCCCCAACTTCGACTTTTTTGATGAGGAGAAAACTTCAGACCCTCTCCTCCCAAAACAAAACTTGTTTTTTTCTATCTAAAGCGGTTAGACATTCGTTGAAAGACGAGGAGAAATGGATGTCTATGAAAAGAGACTTAGGGAAGCTCTTTTGCTTACCCTCCCTCTAAGTTGCTTCGTAAGAGGTATAGGTTTTATGTAACTGGGGAAGCTCCTTCTCTGGGAGTTTCTGCCTCCTCCCATGGGAGACTTCTCCAGTTTAATCGACTCCTCTAGAAGATCTGCTTTCGCCGCAGCGAAAGTTTCCTTTTCTTTACAGCGCCTGAGTTGGACCACGTTGTAAAGAATCAATTTAAACTTTTGGAAGTCTTTAGCTTCCTTGATTGGACTATTGGCGCTTTAGCGGAACCAAGATCGAAGACTGTCCTTCTCTTTCTCAGGAGTTAGCGGAGGATTGGATTGGTGTTCTGTCCTGTGCGGACAAATCCATTAGGGATGGATGTGATGAGTTAGCTTCGCTCATCGCCTTTGGTACCCTTAAGAAAAGGCAACTTTGGTGCTCCTTTGCTTCTAAAAGGGTTACGTCCCAACAGAAGTCTGCTCTCTTGTTTGCTCCTTTTGTGAAAGATAAACCTCTTTCCAGACGATGTAGTGTTGTCAATTTCGTCTGCGCTAGATAAGAAATCTACTTCGGATTTACTGGCACAGTCTACTAAGAGACCTAAAGCTCCTGTGGAGACTGTTCCTTCGGTTTCTCCTCTGACCCAAGCGCCTTTTCGAGGGAGAAAACCCAAAGCGCTTCTTTCGGCCGAAGTCGAATTTGCGACCTCAGTCTAAAGCCTCGGCCAAGGTTAACAAACCTTCCAAATGAAAGCTCGGTTCTTCATGCACCAGTGGGAGCCAGGCTGGCGCGGTTTTGGGAGGAATGGGAAAACAGAGGAGCAGAAGCCTGGGTAGTGCAAGTACTCAAGTTCGGCTATCGTATTCCTCTCGTTTCACCTCCCTCGCTCTCACCTGTGCCAATTCCATTCCAGGCATACTCTCCGGGCTCAGACAAATTTCTGGCGCTAGCCGCAGAAGTGGAAGCGCTTGTTCTTCAAAGAAGCGATAGAACAGATAGAAGAGGATTTTCCTCCAGGCTTTTACAATCGCCTTTTTGTAGTTCCCAAGTCATCAGGGGCTGGAGGCCGGTTTTGGATGTGAGCGCCCTGAACTTGCATGTCCAGAAAACAAAATTTCATATGGAGACCACTCGGTCGGTTCTGGAGTCCATCAGACAGGGGGATTGGATGGTCTCTCTGGACATGCAAGACGCTTATTTTCACATTCCGATACATCGCGAATCTCGGAAGTACCTGAGGTTCATGTTCGAAGGCAAGGTGTTTCAGTTTCGGGCGCGTTTGCTTCGGACTAGCAACCGCTCTCAAGTTTTCACCAGGGTTCTATCCCGATAGGAAGCTGGCTGCACATATTAGGAGTAAGAATCTCCCTCTATCTGGACGATTGGCTTCTCCGGTCGGAATCAGAGAGTCGGTGCATGAAGGACCTTGGAACAACTCTGGATCTTGCCAGAAGTTAGGGAATTCTGGTCAACAAACAGAAGTCCCAGTTGGTTTCCATCTCAGAGCATCCTTTATTTGGGGATGATTCTGAATGCTCAAGTTTTTCGGGCTTTTCTGTCCCCGAAGAGGGTTCAAGGCTGTCTGGAGACAGTTCAGGAGTTCTTGGACAAAAAGGTAAGTTCTGCCAATCAGTGGATGAGGCTCCTGGGCAAATTGGACGTCAGTGGAGAAATTTGTGACGTTGGGAAGACTGCACATGAGACCTCTGCAGTTTTTCCTGAGAGCCTCTTGGTGTGCAGGAAGACACAACCAGACTCGATTATCCTTCCTGTCACAGATCAAATAAAAGAGGACCTAAGGTGGTGGCTCTCTCGAGCAAGGTTGGAAGAAGGGTTAGATTTACGACCCATCCTCCCGAACCTACAGTTCGTTTCCGACGCATCGAACACAGGTTGGGGTGCCCTACTGGGAAATCAACGGACTTCAGGAGCTTGGTC
This sequence comes from Macrobrachium nipponense, assembly GCF_015104395.2. NCBI lineage: Eukaryota > Metazoa > Arthropoda > Malacostraca > Decapoda > Palaemonidae > Macrobrachium > Macrobrachium nipponense. The sequence goes on from NC_087204.1 coordinate 101,764,964, forward strand.
GGAGAAGGAGAAGAAGTTCCACATAAATGTAAAGGAACTGTTAGCAATTTTCTTGGGGCTCAGACAGTTTCGGAGCTTAGTAGAAGGTCGAGTAGTGGCAGTGCATTCCGACACTCCACCACGCTCTCTCGTACGTGCGGAAACAGGGGGGGACTCAGTCTTTCTCTCTGTACGAAGTAGCCAAGGATCTCCTCCTGTGGTCAAACGAAGCGAAGGTTCAGCTAGTCCCGAGATTTGTTCCGGGAAAGATGAACGTCCTGGCGGACGAGTTAAGTCGTCAACAGCAAGTGTTACCTCTGGAGTGGACTTTGGACAACAAGATTTGTCAGAAACTTTGGCGCCTTTGGGGACGACCGTCAATAGACCTGTTCGCGACATCAAGGAACAACCGTCTTCATCTCTTTTGTTCGCCAGTCCCAGATCCTCTAGCTTGGTCGGTGGACGCAATGCTGTTGGATTGGTCGGGTCTGGAAGCTTATGCATTCCCTCCGTTCGGTCTAATAAGAGAGGTGCTGAACAAGTTCATGTCGCACAGCAATGTAACGCTAACGTTAATCGCTCCCTTTTGGCCCAGGAAAGAGTGGTTCCCGGACCTTCTCCAGTTTGTTAGTAGACTTCCCAGACTTCTTCCTCCAGAGAAGTGGCTTCTCAAACAACCTCACTTCAAGAGGTTCCACCAAAACTTGTCCGCTCTAGCTCTGACAGGGTTCAGACTGTCCGGAATCTTGTCAGAGCGAAAGGATTTTCAAGAAGAGCTGCAGAAGCTATCGCTCGTTGTAGGAGAGAGTCTTCTAACAAACTCTATCAAGGGAAGTGGAGAATCTTCAGAGAGTGGTGTAGAAGTGCTAAAGTCTCTACTTCTGCGACCTCTTTAACAGAAATAGCAGATTTTCTTCTATTTCTTAGGAACTCTAAGAAACTGGCTCCTTCGACGATCAGAGGATATAGAGCCATGCTCTCTTCGGTCTTTCGACATCGAGGTTTGGATATTTCCTCCAATTCAGATCTGTCGGACCTCATTAGGTCTTTCGAAACCACTAAGCTCCCGCAAGATACAGTGGCTTGGAACTTAGATGTGGTGCTTAAGTTCTCATGGGGCCACCGTTTGAGCCTTTGAAGTCGGCTTCACTCAGGAACTTGACTAAGAAGGCACTCTTTCTTATTGCACTAGCTTCTGCTAAGCGTGTCAGCGAATTGCACGCTATAGACAAAAGAGTCGTTTCTCTCAAGGCAATGCTGTATTTTCGGTATCTTTGACCTGTCTAGCCAAAAATGAGAATCCTTCTAATCCTTGGCCGAGGAGTTTTGTGGTAAGGAAACTATCTGATTTGGTTGGACATGAGAGGAGGAAAGGCTCTTATGTCCAGTCAGGGCTATTAAGCAGTATCTGTTTGCCACTAAGGGTATTAGAGACAATCTTCTAAGCTCTGGACCTCGGTTCAAAATCCCTCTCGTCCTCTTTCTAAGAATGCTATATCGTTCTTTATTAGAGAGCTTATCAGGGAAGCTCACTCGCAGTCCGAGAACGACAATCTTTCCGTTCTGAGAGTTAAAGCTCACGAGGTTAGAGCAGTGGCAACTTCTTTAGCATTCAGAAAGAATTTATCTTTAGCTTCGATTCTTCAGAGCACGTTCTGGAGATCGAATTCGGTTTTTGCGAGTCATTATCTCAAAGAGATAGAAACGGTTTTCGAGAATTGTAAAACGTTAGGTCCGGTGGCGGTTTCTGGCATGGTGTTTGGGGAGGAGAAACGGCACAGGGGTCGTCACCCTCTATGCTAACTTTTCACCTTGAATAGGTTGTCGAGTTCAAGGGAAGCTGGGGGTACTGAGTACCTGGGATACTCACCAGTCTGTTAGGTCAGATTTTACAATGGTTGGGTATATGTGTTTTTTAAATCTGGTGTTGGTGACAAATGTTTTGTATGATTGAAATTCTGGTCTTAGCCCAGGGCAAGGGCAATCTTTGTTGTTACTATCCTCCGTCGTCAGCCTTGACTCGCTTGAACTACGGAAGGATTCCACTCGCCTGTAGAGGCTAACTTTGGTCAAATTCCAATTCCTCTACATTAGTAAGAAGAGCACCGACCAGAGGCAGTAACAGTCTGCTGTAGCTCTCTTACAAGGTAAGGTACAACAGACACTTGAGTGTTTACTGGTATTGCAATAAATGTAACCATTTCAAAAATACTAGTGGTCCACTGAATCCACCTTCCCATAAATGTGTAATCAGCTCTATAATTGTTCGGTAAGACACTACAATAAAAATGAAATTTTCATTATTAAAATGAAGTTTTATTGTATACTTACCGAACAATTATGATTATACCCACCCTCCTCCCCTTAGGTGGACGGACGGGCAGAAAGAATTGGATTCACCTGGGCAGTTGTACCTGGTTCTCACCCGCGAGTGGATGGGAGATGACGTCATCACCACCAGTGTTGGCGACGCCGACGCGCTAAATTTGAATTTAGTATCCTGCCGCTCGTGGAAATCACGGCTCTATAATTGTTCGGTAAGTATACAATAAAACTTCATTTTAATAATGAAAATTTTCATTTTCTTTTTCTGTTGATGCATTGCTTATTGCAATATGCAGCATGATAAGGTGAGAAGTTGAGTTTTATCTTAAAATTAAAAGTGTTAAGTCTTTCGAAAATAGACTGGATATTTCAAAGGCTCAGATGATTTGGGTTTATTATAGAACGATGGCAAGTGAAGCAGTTATCATAGCCAGATTATCATGAGAAAGGTATGAGATAAAGACCTTGAACAGGCTGGTAATTCATGTTAGAGGTACAGAAGATAGCACAGAGTGAAGACAGCGCATTTTTGTAATTAAATCCCATGAACTGAACACATACAGTAAAAAAATAAAAAAGTTAGCAACTACTGTGTATGATATACCTTTCACCTTGTGGAGTCAGTATTTTGAATGAAATATTATAAGTTGGTCTTTATCT
>NC_087204.1:101768427-101783427 GCF_015104395.2 Macrobrachium nipponense
AGTAGTGACTATGAAGAATTTAACCCGCTTACCTTTAACAAACCTATTCCTACTTATATATCTAACAATTTTAATGCTGTGCCCTCCATTCATAGAGATGGGAAAATACAATTGAATGACTCCCTAATTGCATTAACATTAAGTGAAGGAGACAAAAACTCTCATGATCAATTCTTTGTTTGTAATCATAATAAAGAACTTGCAGACCTTTTCAAATTGATAAATTTGCCAAAGTTGAACTTTTGGCCAAGTGGCAGGTTGTTTAATGAAGATTTCAAGAAAAAATTTCACTTTGATATTGAAAACATTAAAATGGCTATATCTTCTTTTCAAGGACATGCAGCTCTGGCACAATTAGCTTACCCCTCTAAGATTAACGATATTGATTTCATTACTAAAGTGATAATTGGCCTTTCAGGAAACACATTGATCTAATTAAAAGTTTAATCCGATCATTCAGAAGTAGATCTTTTACCCAGGAACCTCAATTTAGATACGAGAGATGCTATTATTAAAGCTGAAACTAATGATATATGGGTCTTATCAGATGATCAAAAGGAAAGCTATTGCTTCGTGCTTTCGAGGCGGTCCCCTTCCTAGAGGAGGGGACATTACCTCTAGAGGTGGAAGGTTCAACTTTGGCAAGCATCAGGGCTACCCCAGAGGGAAATTTAATTTTTAACAGAGGATTCAGGGAAGCTTTGGGTTCAGGAATAGGTTCAATCCCTACAGGCGAGGTATCAAGAGAGGTGGCCGAAGAGGGGGAAGGAGTACAGGGGGACAGACAGCAATTAATTCAGACGTCAAAGATAAGAAACAAAACTAATTATGCTTTAATTCTTAATACCATCGAGCCCTGCTGGGACCAAGAGGAAAATAACCTGGAGCTACACAGTAAAAATAAAAATTTGGCAAAGGTACCCACTAACAATTCAATGATATTAGAAGAGTTTAAATTTCCATACAGAAGCCTCTAGCTCCAAGGAAACCTCTCACGCCCCTCCAGTAAGTGGGATAGGTAGGTCGTTGACAAATAAATTTAAAAATTGGCAAAAACTCCCAAATTCTTTGCATGCAACTTGATCAGTAAGGGTGTGAGACTCCCATTAGCAATAAAAATAAGGCTCAAAAGACTTTGAAAAGATTAGGGGTTGATAGATATTATTCTCCTAGCAAGAGAATAATACTAGAGAGAGAATGTAACAGATTACTAGACCTAGGGGTAATAGAACAAATTAACAGAAATGCTTTTTATTACTCTAACCACATATTTTACAAGCTTAAAACCCGATGGGAGCATTCGCCTAATCTTCGATATGAAATGCTTAATACTATGATCAAGAAACCTTCTTTCTCTATGCTGAAACCTAAAACTATATTCCCTTATTGCATTTAAACAACTGGGCATGTAGACTTGATTTAACAGGATGCTTATTGGCACGTCCCTCTTCATTCAAGTGCTCAAAGATTCTTAACGTTCAAATTAGGAAAACGTAAATTCAAATGGAACGGTTGTTCCCTTCGGGTTAAAAGACAGCTCCCTACATCTTTTCCAAACTAATGTACACAGTAGTTAAAACATACATTAGGAAAGATATATACTCATCTTTAATTACTTAGATGATATATCATGGCAGATGACTTTCACAAATGCGAGGCTCACATCCAAATAGTCATTGAAGTGCTCACGGAGCTGGGTTGGCAATATCTATTAAAAAGTCTGTTATTCATCCAGTGCAAAAGATAGAGTTCCTGGGAGTTCATTATAACTTGGAGAACAAAACAATGAGACCAATGCAGAAAAACATTGATAAATGTATCAGGCTTGCCAATACAGTATCCAACTTGAACAGGTCTGACCTCAAATTATATCAAAGATTGATAGGATCACTTAACTTCTGTTCCTACTACACCTTTTATGGTAGATACCATCTTAAATTCCTTCACAGGTTTCATAGATATTTTGCTAAAGGATATAGAATCATTCCTCCTCCTTTCAAATCCACTTTCGAGAAGAATGGAAAACAGACTAATATGTATAGTGATATAAACATTCCTAATAATCAGTAGATCTAGAACTATTCACAGATGCATCCAACTTTGGCTGGGGTGGAGCATTAGTAGGAGAAACATGGCATACTCTCAACTAATAATACATGGCTACAAAATGAGAATACTCGCACATTAACATTAGAGAACTACTTGCAATGCATTTACTGTATAAACACTTCAGAGCACAAATAAGAAACAAAGTAGTACTAATTCACATAGATTCACAAGTAACAAACTGTTGGGTCAAAAAACATGGTAGCATTAGAACAAATCGGCCCAGGAGCCATCAAAGTGTTACTAGACATCAAAGGAAAATACAACATAGACATTCAAACTAAATGGATTAAAGGGAAAAGCAATGTGATGGCTGATTCCCTATCGAGAGACTTTGGTTCCATACATCCAGAAGCCACTCTTGACGATAATCTATTCAATTTAATTGCACAGATATGAATTTCTTTCCTGAAATAGACCTTCACCAATGGCTTTAATTCTAAATGTAAAAGATTTTGTTCTTCCGTACCCAACACAAAGCAATTGGTAATAATGCTCTTCACATTAGCTGGGAAGGTTCTTCTCCTCTTTATGCTTTTCCCCCAGGCTTCTTACTGCATAAAGTTGCTTTTAAGATATATAACGAATGTAATAACAACATGCTCTTCTGCACTATTTCCCAGGAAACGGAACCATGGTTTCCTCTAGTCAAGACAGTCTCCAAGAATACCGGAAGTACAAAGTCAAAGCAGAAGGCTGCCAGATACTTCATATGGACTGTACCTTACCTTAGCACAACACCACTTAAATTTGATCGCCTTCAGAATATAAAAGATCAACTACCTTCCATATTTCCTCCAGAGATATGCAACAAAATTACTTCCAATTTACGAGACAGCTCCTTGGCCAAGTACCAAAATCTCTTCAGTAGCTTTAAAGAGTTCATACACAATAAATATGGAAGTAACAACAAGTTCCCTCTTTTATCACTGCTACTCTATTTTAACGAATTAATAGACAAGGGCCTAGCGTACAACACACTAAAAGGATATCGAGCTGCTCTGGACCAGTTTTGAAGGGATACTTTCCCAATTATTGTCTAGCAGAAGACAAGTATATTAAAGCTATGCTTGATGGAGTAAATAGAAGAAGACCAGCAATTCTCATCAATTTCCAGGCTGGGATCTTGATAAAGTAGTTTCCTTCCTCAACACTACAAGAGATGATTCTATGCTGCTCATGATTCAGAAGACCTTATTCCTCGTAGCTTTGGCTTGCCCATTGAGAGCTAACCATTTAATCATCTATGTATCTCCAGGAGCACTTTCACACCAGAAACCATTGTGTTAAGGAACCACCCTTCCTTCATGGCCAAGAATCAGAAACAATTACACTCCTATTGAATTCAGCTTTAGGTGTCACCCTACAAAGCCAAAAATTTGTCCAGTTAGACAATTAAACTTTTATCTGAAGTACACAAATAAAATCTGTGCAGAAAGGAACATAGATAGGGAAGACCATAATTGCTGGATGAAAACTTCAAGATCATGTCCCTTCCAAAGATGAGGCAGCTATTCAGGGACTGTATTTCAGAGCTGATCCCAAATGGCCAGAAACACTCCACCAATTTCCACTCTATCAGAGGTCAAGCAGCTTCAAGGATGATGATAAGGGAGTTACGCTGCAAGAGATAATGACTAGAATGAATTGGAAAAGCAACTCTGTATTTGGGTCATTTTTATGCTCTCCTCGGTCTACAGGGAGCTTTCGATGCAGTCGTTGCAGGACTCATCTTCATGCCCCCTGAAGTATCAGGTGAGCAAAACCAGTGGGTCTGAAAGGCTGAAGCCTCTCTCTCTAGAACTGACAGTTTACTTGTGAACCTAAGTTCTGGAGAGAAGAGGCGAGGCCTTTCAGACCCAGGGTCTAGTTCACCCTCCGACCCTACCCCCGAAACCGAGGAGACCATTCTGGAGGAAATAAAGAATTTGTAAGTAACTACCTACAAAAGTCAACAGCTTACATGTTTCTGAAGGCCAACCATAACATTTTTCAATTATTCATAAATTTCTTTAAGGTATACTTAGACTCGTTTCCTTGCATTAGAGGTAATGCAACTTTTGAGGTAACAAGATAGGAATATCTTGGAAAGGGGAGGGGTGAACTACTGTCACATTACGTATATTATCTTAGAATATAAAGAGGAATGGAAAAATGTTAAAAATTCACAAATTGGAACTTAAGTTACTACTTGTAGTAATTTGCAATCTCAAATAAATCTCACAACAGGAAAATGGAATGGTAAGTACAGATATACTTCATAGCAACTTGCAACTTCAAATATGGCGGTTTGATTCCTGTCAACTCGCACTTCTCTGGTTGCTCCTTCCCGCCCCCGATGGGCGTGGTTTGTGCTCGTTTTACGACTATCAGGGGGAGGAGCCAGGGGTGTGTTATAGCAAAACCAGTGGTCTGAAAGGCCTCGCCTCTTCTCTCCAGAACTTAGGTTCACAAGTAAACTGTCAGATCACCTGACCTACCTGTAGCGTGTGCCGCGAGTTTTGAATTCTGTCGGGACGTCAGAAGACATAAGCTAAGTATATATCTGCCGGGGGGGAAGTATGTACAAAACTTTATTGTATACAGTAAGTCTCGGGTTACGCCGTCTCGACTTACGATGTTTCGTGGTTACGAACGTGCCCCCATAAAATATAAAAATAATATTTTGCGTCGTTCCGTCTTACGCGGTTTAGCGTCGTAAGCAACGTAAACAAACGCGAACTAGTTCCGGGCGCACGGCGGAAGAATACGCTTTGTGGGGGAGAGGACGGCGTCGCTTCGCTACGCTCATTCCTCGCCCATACGCCATTTTGGTTGTTTACACTGCCTCTCTCTCCCTCGGTGTTGTATCGTTTTGTAACTTTTTGCTCTTTGTTATGGCTCCCAAGCGCAAGGCGGACTCTTCTGATGGTAGTGCATCGAAGAAAAGAAAGGCCATCACCATGGAAATTAAAGTGGACATTATAAAGCGATCTGAGAAGGAAGAACAAAAAAACGCCAACAAAACATTGCCGCTCGCTTGGCCTTAGCCGTTCGACCGTTGCTACCATTATCAAAGATAAAGAGCGCATCGTTGAACATGTGAAAGGATCTGCTCCTATGAAAGCGACAGTGATAACTAAGCAGCGTAGTGGTCTAATAATTGAAATGGAAAGGTTATTGGTGCAACTTCTGGAGGTTCTTTTTCTCTTCACTAACCTCCCCCAGTCTCTCCAGCACCGCAGCTTCCTCTCCAGTGTGCAAGCCAATCAAATTAATAAAGGTAAGGAATTGTTCTCTCGTTGTTATTGATAGGTATTTACATTAAATCATGTGGTATTTTTCAATGTTCCGACTTACGCTGAAAATCGTGTTACGACGCATCTTAAGAACGGATCAACGTCGTAACTCGAGGACCCCCTACTAACAATATCATTCAACATATACGTACAGTACTGTATGTCTACCTCTTTGACATTATTATGACTATTACAGAAGACAAGCAGACTTTCTAGTTCAGATTTGTTAAAATTATTCTTATTATTGCTTGGTGTTTTATGTCACTTATTATGTGTATTATATACATTTTTTCTTTTGTTTACAGAATCATGGAGGAAGAGTCGGACAACACAGAACTGTGGTTAACGTGGAATGACCACGCACAGATATTGAAAAATGTATTGTCAACATTGCGTTATAAGGTAAGTCTTTACTTTCACCTTTGACAAGTAGTCATTAGATAAATGGATTTATATATACATTAAGTTTAAGTTCACTTCGATTGTCTTGTGTAGCCCGTCATACTATGCATTTGTTATAGGTCAGTTGATGTATGTATTTGTTGTACAGCACTGAGTAAGAAAGCAGAGATCCCTCAAAATTTGTCTTTAACAGATGTTGTTCCAAATATATATTGACAAATATTGTTGTTGTTGCTGCATATCAGAGATGTTCTTCCTTTCTTTAAACCGGATGTAAATGCCAGTTTGTTCCGATACGTAATACAACCCTCGGTCCTTTAACAATAGGAAGGTAACTAGCGGCAGCTGGGACGGTCGTAAGCTTCGAACAAGGGAGAACGGTAGTTAACTGCTTGTCCGATCGTGCGCGCGCCCGAGAGGTGAAGAATCACTTTTGCTTTCGGCCGCGGTGTGAAGGACGTGTTCGTCATCGCTCTCTGCCCGCTTCATCGTCGTATGCTTTGTTTATATTGTGTTTTCTACTAATGGTTTGGTTTGACTTGAAAATGAAACTGTAAGTACACTGTTTTTCATTTTCATTACTTAATTATGAATCAACATGGAGCTATCGCCGTAGAGACGGCGATTTCCGCTCTTTTCATGAATTGAACCCTTGAATTATGTCTCGGTGCCGAGGGCGGGCGCACTCACGCCGAGTCATGTATTTTGGGCGAAAGTGTGTAATTGAAAGATGTAAGTACTCTTTTTCATTATATTTTTTGCCCTGTGCGTTCGTTGCCGAGAGCTTGATTGCGCTCGGCAAGAGCCTCTTATTTTGTATGAATAGAATGCAATGAAAGTGGATTCGCAATGCAGTTTTCTTTTCATTTTCATTTATTATTAATTGCATCAAATTTAATTTTGGATCAAATTCCGCTCTTACCGGGAATTAATCCTTACGATTTATTGCTGTGAAAGTGAAAATAGCAAGTGCAGTATTGTTCATTTCATATATATTTATGATAAGCATCATATTATTATGGATCAAGTTTCCGCTCTTACCGGGAATTGATTTTTCCCCTTCCCTCTTTAAGTTCTATGAAGTGAATCGCAAGTGCAGTATTCTGTTTCATTTTCATATTACTTTTCACTGCTGTGCGGGGGTAGGGGAAGCGAAGGTCTGCCAGGAAGTCGTCGGAAAGCTCCCGCGACTCCCTTGGTATCCGATTCTTCGTCTTCTTTCCTGCCCCCCCCCCCGCTCAGCTTCCTCGTATTTTGTTTTTGGGGGTCCTTCCTTCCGTTCGGGGTGGGGGCATGTCTCCCCCCCCCGTGCGTGAGGGAACCCAACCCCTCTTACTAATCTGTCTGTGCTACCGCAGTGCTACAGCCGTGGGAGACGACCTTGGACAGGTATGGACCACTGCGGCTGCAGGCGTGCCTAGCATCCACGATCTGCTGCAGAGTCTAGCGAGGTCTGGGGCGGTGACCTTGGAGTGGTCTCCACTACAACCTTCACGGCCGCTTATGCTGCTTCCCCCCGCTGGTCTACACCCCATGCTGTGTCGGTGACGCCGCTCCTGCCGCTTCTAGGGCCGGTCGCCGCCGTACCGAGGAGGGGTATGCCGCCGCTGCCTGTGTTTTCTTTCGTGTTGCCTGCCCCAGACTTCCCGCTGTTCAGCAGCTCGCCCCTGGACCGGCCGCCAGTACCACGCTGGCTGCCGATGATTCTACGAGGCGATGGCTGGCCTGCCGTACCTGTCGCTGATGTGGTTTCCCGCTACTGGCTTGGCTGTCCTTCTGTGTTTACCGCTGCCGCGTTCCTGCCGCTCCTGAGCTGGTTGCTGTTCCTGTCGCTCCTGGTTCCTGCGCCTGGTCCATGCTGGTCCTGCCCATGGTGTGTCTTCCCAGTCCCAGGTCCTTCCGGACAGGTGCAGTCGGGCCGTGTTTGCTTGCGGCAATAGGCCCGACTCCGGCCTGGATGGAGGACCTGACGACTGTCCTGCGTGAGCTGACGAAGAAGAGGAAGGTGTCATCTTCGTCTGTTGCTGCCTCTTCCCCTTCGACTTCTAAGGCCCATAAGCCGAAGAAGAAGAAGGCTGCTCCCCCCCCTAAGAAGTCTCCTTCGGAACTTCTAAGGGCCCGTCCCACCTCTGTGGGACGGGGGGGCCTTCTGCTGGTCCTCCTGCTCCTTCGGGAGCGGGGCCCGTCTCCCCTTCCGTAAGGAAGAGGATAGACGGGGACCAGAGGAGTATCGGTAGCTCTGGTACTTCCTCGCCTGGTGCTAGCGGCGATGCCGCTACGCCAGGTTCCGGCTCGGTCTCTCGTTCGCGGGAGATCCCGAGTGTACGCTCTCCCTCGGGAGACCGTGCAGCCAAAGTTTCGGCGCCAGAGTTCGCTCGGCGCCAAGACCACGGCACGGAGCAGAAGGCTGGCGAGAACCGCTCAGGTGACTCTCGCCAGGCCAGCGGCCGCTCTCGCAGCGACCAGCTGGTAACCGGGTTTTGTTTCCCCCTAAGAAGACTCCTTCGGGAACTTCGAAGGGCTCGTCACATTCCGGTGTGACGGGGGGGTTCTTCTGCTGGTCCTCCTGTTCCTTCGGGAACGGGGCCCGTCTCCCCTTCTGAGAAGAAGAAGAAGACGGGGACCAAGGGTGTGCTGGCTACCGCTGGTACACCCTCGCCTTGTCTTGGCAGCTCTGCTGCTAAGCCAGGTACCGGCTCGGTTTCTCGTCCGCGAGAAGTTCCGAGTGTACGATCTCCTTCTGGGTGACCGTGCAGCCAAAGTTAAGACGCCTGAGTTCGCTCAGCGTCATGACCGAGGCACGGAGCAGAAGACTGTCGAGAGCCGCTCAGGTGACTCTCGCCAGGCCAGCGGCCGCTCTCGCAGCGACCAGCCGGTACCTGGCGGTGGACGTGACGGTCTCTGACCGGCCACGGGTTGAGGCTGGGAAGAGGTCCCCCAGGTCCCCTCGACCGACGGTACCAGCCTCGGCTGGTACCAGCGGTTTGACGTGCCGCGAGGACGCTCACCGGTCTCACGGCGAAAGCGAGCTCTGCAGGTCACCTGACCGCCACTCCCACAGGGACCGGGCGGATACGGTGACCAGCAGCAGCTCGTCTGACGCACGGGGGGACCGGGGTCGACGTGCTCAGTCGAGCCGCTCGCCACAGGTGAGCGGCACGGCCAGGCCTGCAGATCGATCCCCACCGCGGGTTGGTGATCGGCTGCAGCCCCCCACGTACGCTGGTCCTGCCAGCGAGCGGGGGGGGGGGGGGGGGAGCGTTCAGGTCTGTCTCCTCCACTACCTTCAACTTCCTCGGGCTACACCGGGAAGAGCGAGGTAGCTAGGAGTGATCGTGAGAGGTGCGCCGCTCACGATCCCGTCACGACGCCGCACGTGCCACGTATGGTCTTAGGACCAACCAGGACGTACGCCGCAAGTGAGTGGAGGCGACCGTCAGGGGGAGAGGGGGTAGCGTCAGTTCTGTCTCTCCGATACCTTCAACTTCCTCGGCATACGCCAGGAAGAGCTAGGTATATAGGAGTGATCGTGAGAGATGTGCCGCTCACGATCCCGTCACGACGCGCACGTGCCAGGTTGGTCTTAGGACCAACCAGGACGTACGCGCAAGTGATTGGAGGCAACCGTCAGGGATCTGTTGCTGGCCTTCTTCTGAAGGAGGAGGGTCCTGGGAGCTGCTCTTGTTGGAGGGACTGGACGGTCCTACTCCTCAAGACGCTGTAACTTCCGAGATTCAGAGTAACTTTACCCAGGTTATTGCACTGATTCGTCAGCACAACGACCGGGGGAAGGATCGCCGCTCCCACCAGCAGAGCCCATGTCTCTGCTCGAGTCGTTTTGGGGCCCGAAGAGGGAACCAAAACCGACGGTGGGTATGCCGCGATCGGAGCTTACCGATTCTGTCTTGAACCAGAGTCTCTCGTCTCCGGACAAGAAGGCTCTCTCAGTTCTGGCCGGTCGATCAAGCTACTTCCACCTCCTCTACTGCGACAGCGGCGTTTCTACGTGTCTTCGGACACCGTATTTAAATACGTCCTTCGTCCTCCTGAGAGGTTTCGACCTCGACGAGGACTGGAATGAGTCGGAGGACGGTATCGGCTCTCTCCTGTCAGGTGTCGATCAGCCCCACCCAGACGACGTTCACAGTGGCGGCAGACCCTTACCTACAGTGAGAGTTCGTAACCCTCCTCGGGAAAAACGTTTTTTGTTCTCCTGACGATACGTTTTCCCAGACTCTGAGAGGCCATCGCCGCAAGGCGATGGCTGCTCCTACTCTTCTCCAACTGCTAGTTCCACTGGGAAGGCGAGCGAGTATCCAATTCCTCCCCCATTCCCTCTCTCCTTACGGCTACGAGGGAAAGGGGAAGGATCCTACAGAGATTTCTCTGTAGGATCCCACCGGTTGGGGACTGCGCTACCAGGGGGGTGGGGACCTTCGGTCCTACCTGACGTAAGCCCCACCGTCGTTGAGGAGGGATCCTGCCCCATTCTCGATTTTCTACGGGAATCGAGAGGACCACCAGCCGATATCGTTTGACGAATTCGGTGGGGGTTTCGCAGACTGCTTAGAATTCTAACGGAATTTCTAGCGCATTCAGAGTGTTTAGAGTTTCTTACGATCTCCAAAACACTTAGGCGAGACCACGGTCCAAAGTGAGCGAGACGAGAATCCCCGCCATATGTTACACGATAATCGGGAACCTCGCCTATGCTCGAATTCCTGGAATTTCTAGCATTAGGAAGAAGACTGCTGCTGAAAGAAGACTATCTCACAGTAGGCGACCAACCTGGAATAGAGAAGAACGGACGGGAATATCCAGTTTGGCTGGAACTATCGTCTTAGTATTCTGTTCACCATTGAAGCTTTCCTTCGAGGAAGACTTCTCCTTCACTCTCTTTAATAGAGAACGAAGGTGGTCGATCTCCAATCCTTATTTGTTTTCTTGAAGGAAAGAATTTAGGATGGAGATCGTTTGTTCAGAATCCTACAAATATACTACGTATATTAACCTCGCGACATGATTCTGCTAAGCAGTTTGAATGGTCCGAGGGTAGGCGCATATCCTGGTTATTCTACGGATTGCGACTTAGACGAAAAGTATTCTAATTGAACTGCAAACCCGGGTTGCCTGCAACCTCCCAGGAGTTTCCAGTTTTCAATTTTATATACTTATGGTGTTGTCACAACAACACCATTTTAGCTTTTATATTTACCGAAATTCGTTTCGCTTAAATATAATTGCTCGAGCATATCTTTTTATGCTCGGTGGTTCTAGCCGAACGCATTCCTTCGTGGAAAGGATTACTTGGCAACTCAGGATGACGAGTCAGCGACAGCTACTGCGTATTGAATTGCCCGAGGCATTTCAGTATCAGCTGCGCTTTGAGATAGACGGTTGTTTATGTCTTTCTCACCTGCTTTGATTGAATAACAACCGTATCTCTGCCCAACAATCACGGACTTAAGTCTCTGATTAACGGGGATTCTCGCATACATGAATGACCCATCTACTGCTGAGAAACGCTAGTATTCATCGTCTTCGGTATTGCGAGAATTTTAAACAGAGATATCTATTCGACTCATCTTTCTGTTTACCGCACGGTAACAGAATTCTGTAATAGTCTCTTGCTGCATCGTATCCCGATAATGCGAATGATTTTTGCGGAATCTGAGTTTGTCCTCAAATATCTTGTATTCGGATTGGTGTACAATTGTTCATTGTTCACCCCGCCCCGGATTAGCAGATGTATTGAAAGACATCGCCTACTCCCACACCTGCCAGCTCTACTTCCAAACGTTCAGCCCATGAGAAGCAGTTCTTCAAGCGGCTCTCCCCTGTGTTTCATTACTGAAGAACGCCCCGCTTTCATTGCACAACGGACAGCAATGAAATGGCGGTTAGCGTTTTCAGTCATTTGTAAGCACAGGTTAGAATCTTGAGATTCCTTCTCTCGATTCAGCTGGAAGACGTAGGTTGCATTCATTGCCTACCTTCGTCTTCAACGTCACATAGTGGGTTTGTTTCTCCTTAAGCTTGAGATTCAACGTCTATGAGATTTTCTTGCATCAGGGACCTCGGTCTTTTGAAGGCAATTGACTTTCGCCTTTTGAGTTTATGCATTAAGAGAATCATCGCCGCGCCGTCCGCATCGGTGACTAACAAATATTTTATTTGTTTGGTCTCTCAGCATAAACTCTTTAAAGGCGAAGGTCACGTGACTTACCCGGATGCTTGGTTACAACTTGCCTCTACTGATTCCGAACCAGTCAGTCGGCAGCTGTCAGAGCGTCCGAGTCAGTTACGAACTATGCTGTGGACTTAGTTCGGTTGTTCCAGAGCAATCATTACTTCGTCTTAATAGCTTGTCAGTATGAGTACTGTACATAACCAAAGTCCGAGAAGAGGGTGGATGGTCATACGACTATTCCCTTCTTTTCGTCCTTAGGTAACTGCATGACTTCTCTTGAGAAGTCAAGCACAAAGGGATGGGGATTTGTGACGCTCGATTTCGTACCGACTCTTCGTAGCGAAGACTCAGAACCCTTCGGTAACTGACGATTGGTTCGAGTCCTTCACAATACCCTCCCTAATGGACGTCACCGCCTCCGATACGAAGGCTATGCTGCTTTGTCCTGTGAAGGTGCGACGGAGCTGTCTGAAGAAAGAAACTCGACACCCAGGATGAGTGTGGACGCCTCTTCATCATTCTCTCGCGTTCCGCAAGAACTTCTCCGTGGCGCAGGTAATGAAGGCAGGCGCCTGGTCCAACCGGACCGCATGCACCTCCTTCTACCTTCAGGATATTGCCCACAGTTCCTTTGGATCTTTTTCCTTGGGAACCGTGCCGGTGGTTGCTCAACACGTTGTGTAGTTAACCAGACCCTCGCAGGCTGAACAGCATCGAGTCCTGGTGTGACCGTAAGAATGGATGAGGAATGAGAGTGTGACTGGCTCCTCTTCCCATCTTTTCTTCCCTCTACCTTTGGGTAGAGGGACACGGTCGTCACCCTGCTGGGTAAGGACGAGATGCAGGGTGAGTACTCAATAGAGCACCATCCTATCCCTTTCAGTAGGGATAGGAGTAAATATCCACCACTTCCTCCAACAAGGGGGAGGAAGTGGATGCCAAATTGAGACAAACCCATCATTTTATGATTGTCTCTTGCAAACAGGAACAAGTTCTTGCTTGCTGGTACGAAGAGATACGCTTGCCTCTCTCTTAGTACTTGGCCCAGAGGTCTGACCATTGATCCTGCGGTGCACACCCCGATCAATCGGACAGAGGTTTGGATCCCTCCCTTGCTCTTACGACCAGGGAGGCACTCCAGGGTTGGACGAACACCAGTCTGTTCACCAAAAAGACTCAGATTCCTCCCACCAAGAAGTGAGTCTTCCTATTGTTAAAGGACCGAGGGTTTGTATTACGTATCGGAACAAATGACAATTTGTCGAAAATTGCATTTTTCCTAACTATACAAACCTGAGGGTCCCTTTACATATAGTCCCACCTCATGCCACCCCTCACTCTGCAACTTTTTGCATGGGCCTAAAGCAAAAGTGATTCTTCACCTCTCGCGCGCGCGGCGCGCGCACGATCGGACAAGCAGTTAACTACCGTTCTCCCTTGTTCGAAGCTTACGACCGTCCCAGCTGCCGCTAGTTACCTTCCTATTGTTAAAGGACCTCAGGTTTGTATAGTTAGGAAAAAAATGCAATTTTCGACAAATTGTCATGTTGTGAGAGTTGAAGCTCCATAAAGTATTTTGAAAGACAGAAGAGAAGTTGTTTGTCTGCCTCACTTAGAGACATCTCTAAAGCCATAGAGCAACAAGATATCCTGGTAAATTGTTAGTAACATCTTGACAATCAGAAAAAAATAATGGTTTTATGTGTATGAAACAACAATAATTTGAATATGAACATTTTTAAGTAAGAGCGTATTATCTTGACAGGAGTTGTCTGCAGACGTCACACTAGTTTGCGGCACCAAGCAGTATGCCGTTCACAGATTTATCTTGGCAACTTGTAGTGCATATTTTCGAGAAGCTGCCTTGGAAACCATTCCTGGCCAGCACCCGGTCGTCGTCCTTACCAACACATCTCCGAAGGATTTAGAAGCCCTGCTGGACTTCATGTATCTTGGTCAGACCGAAGTCAATTCGACAGATTTGGATCGGTTGCTGGATGTTGCGTACGAATTCAGAATTCGGGGTCTCATTTCTGCGAGAGATGATCCAGAAGTTCAGGTAATGTTCTTGTGTCATTCAGAGTAGCACGAGACGTTCAAGTACGGTCGACCCCCACCTATTTATGTTTCTAGATTTGTGGATTTTTCTGTGGAACATATATCCACATTATTCTTGGAAAATTCACCTATTCACAGAATTTTTCATTGGGAAATGTCACTGTATTTTCATATTTTCTTGGTTAAATATATTTTTCATGATAAAACTATCGAAAGAGGCAGGTATGAGCATTTTTAGAGGGGTTTTTTGGTGTTTGAAATATCAAAATAGGCAGTTATAAGCATTTTTAGAGAAGTCATGTATTCATGGATTTAAGCTATCCACAAGGGGTTGTGATCCCTATCCCCTGCAAATTCTGGGTGTTGACAGTATATTAAAATTCAGATGTATTGCATCCCATAGTTCTTAGGATGTTTTGGTGTATTAGCTTCGTTATTATGGTGTTGGTTTTTGGTTTATAGGTCAACTTTTTGTCTTGAACCAAGTGATAAAACAATTGTTGGTATGAAGGAAATATCATCCAGCTTATGCAATGACACATTGAAGTATCCATACATCCACAACTCTTTAATTTTTCTGTTGATGCATTGCTTATTGCAATATGCAGCATGATAAGGTGAGAAGTTGAGTTTTATCTTAAGATTAAAAGTGTTAAGTCTTTGGAAAATAGACTGGATATTTCAAAGGCTCAGATGATTTGGGTTTATTATCAGAAGATGGCAAGTGGAGCAATTATCATAGCCAGATTATCATGAGAAAGGTATGAGATAAAGACCTTGAACAGGCTGGTAATTCATGTTAGAGGTACAGAAGATAGCACAGAGTGAAGACAGCGCATTTTGTAATTAAATCCCATGAACTGAAACACATACAGTAAAAAAAATGTTAGCACTACTGTGTATGATATATCTTTCATCTTGTGGAGTCAGTATTTTGAATGAAATATTATAAGTTGGTCTTTATCT
>NC_087204.1:101783927-101821427 GCF_015104395.2 Macrobrachium nipponense
GTTGGTCTTTATCTCATCCGTAACAGTGTTATTACAGCATTATATGTAATAGTTTGAACACTATCAAAAACACTGATGAATAAACAACCAGTGTCATCAATGCTTGTGCTAAGGCCCAAACAAAAGTTAATCGTACTTATAAAGCAAAAGAATGGTCTTATTTTGTGTTTGAATTTGTTCTTTATATTGCCATGGAGACAATGTTTAAATGAATATAATTTCTCAAGATCTAACACTTCATTATTTCTTCCAGTCTGATGGTGTTGTTTACGAGGAGCCGAGCGAAACCCCAAAAATAGAATACACAGAAGCCACAGAAAATGACGAGAGTGCAATGGACAGCTATCCAATGCCGGCATCTGACCCATTGAATACAATGGGAGATTCACAGGTAGAGTATGAAGAAAGAAGATAGGAAATGTAGTTGCCACATTGTCAGATAAGTAATTTGGTTGGAAATGGATTACAGACACCACCTTATTTACGAACGTTCAGCTTACAAACATTCAGATACAATCACAAACAGGATCATAAATTAACATTGTGTCACCCATAAGTCAAATTTTGTGTTCCTATTCTGTACTTTACTGTATTGCATATATGTACAGTGTATTGTGTTTTAGGATGAAAAAATGTACTGTACTATACTGTATTGACTTGATATCATACTATACTAAAATAGGTGTGAAGAGTAAAGTAACCAACTTCAAAATCCAAGCGGCCGTGCGGAAAGTAATTCGTTTGTAAATAGATTGCTGTCTGTACAGTGTGTGTATTTTGGGAAACAGGAAATTGGAAGATGGTGCCATTCATGTTAATGTGTATGGCGGATGATTGGAAGTATATATGATTCATGTGATGATATGGGATGGTCTCTCTCAAAAGTTCAAGCAAATTTGCAATACATCATTACTACCCTGAAACAATTCTCCTTGTACTGTTAATAATTGATTAACATTTTTATCTACTTATTAATTTGTTAAGTTATCTTTGTTTTCTAATAACTGATTTCTTCTTTCAATGTTTCTTATTCTTGTCTGTAATTTCTTTCAGATGAACACTATATTCATTGGAAGCTTGAATTTCAAGTCAGTGGCCCCTGTAGATTTGTTCCATATGAATAGGGTTCATCTCCTGAGTATAATAATAATAAAGATTAAAATAATTATAGGATAAAAGGAACTGTAGGTTATCAAATACATAAGTGAAACCAAAGGAAATAACCAGGTTTATGAAAAAGGTTTGGAAGAGCTGCGGAATGTCACTGGAAGCTAAAGCTAGAAGCGAAAGTGGAGTTTGGATGTTATATGCAAGTGAAAAGAAAAGGGTCAGAGCTCTCGAGATAGATCATTACAAATTCCATATAGAGTCGGTAATGAAAGGATGAGGTGTAGAGATACAGGCAGTCCCTAAGTTAAGCCTGGGTTTCCGTTCCTGAAGCACAACCCAAGCCTGAACACCATGTTGAAAAGTTGCAAAAAATGAGAAATAAAGTGGTGAAAGCATTGCCTTTCATTCTGTGGTTGTCTTAAAAGCTTCCCAATTGAGTTGCCTTGCTTCTAGTGAGATGGGCAGCCATTATCTTGTAGAATTTCCTCCAAAAATGTGTAAATATTCTTCCATTGCTGTAAGGCTGAAACAATGTGACCTCGGAATGTCCATAGTAACCCGGAACAGATTTTTTTTATGAATAGATTTTAAAATCACAGTAAGCTTGGACGTAACCCAGGGACTGCCATTACTTGAAAGAAATCATGAAAAGGTTACTGGCACTGTTGGATAAGTCTTCCGAGATGGTTTGGTCATGTGAAGGTGATGATGAAGATTAGTTGTTGGAAAAGAGAGTTTACTTTGTAAGTGGAGGGAGGAAGGAGGTGATTATTGTTATACAGGAGTAGTGAAAACTTTGAAAGTTATAGGTGGAAGGTGTAGAAGGTGAATTCCCAGTGTGAGGGTAGTGCCATCAGTGCACCTCACGCTCTGCACTGTAGACATTACTAGAGGTCCTTTGCTCTTTCCCTTTGGCCCTCAGCTGCAACCCAGTTCATTACTTTTGCACTACCTCAGTTCATATTCCTTTTCTTCTGTCTTACTTTACACCCTCTCCCAACAATTGTTTCATAGTGCAACTGCTTTGAGGTTTTCCTCTTGTTACATCTTCAAACCTTTTTACTCTCAGTATCCCTTGAAGGAATAGACCTTGATATGTAGGAATTGAAAGTGAGGTCACAGGAAGCATGAGAAGCACAGTTTCACATTCTTTCTATCTTTGTAGGTGTTTTAGCAGCTGATGTGGAAGTTTTCTGTATTGTTGGTTTATCCACGGCTCTGCATTTACAGATTTATTAAAAATTTGCCATATTTTTACTGTGAGGCCACCCAGGTGTCAGGGGAACCAGCTTATTGTTAGGAAAATATAGAAATACTGTATTGTATTTCATTTTTAATTACTTTTGTGTTACATTGATTAGGGTAATGTTTCCTATCAGGACGAAGAAATTGCTGAGCCAACACATAATGGCGCAGAACCAGAGGAAACCTATGTAGAAGAGCCTACTATATTAAAGGACTTGAAAGTGGAAGAGAAGACTGAGGAGGACGTCAAGCAGCCAGCCCTTGATAGTGGTCTGAAGGTAAGTTTATTCATGTTCATGTACCTTGTTCTCGCTTTTTTTGTACCAACTTCATCATTTCTTTAAAAGTAAGCCTTGTGAAGGAAGGGAAGAAGGTGCACAGCATATTTGTTTTATCATGGATAGGTTGTTGAGACCCATGATGTTACAGGTACCTTAAGAGAGAATGAGCTGTACCAGAAATGTTTATGCTTATCTCCGTATGCTGTTTTACTTCTAATTCGATTAGTATACTTACTGCCAACTGTAAAGAGTAGAATATAATACTGGACCACTATCCTGGATATTAGTAATAGCAAAGTTAATGTTGCTGATAGACTAACAGGAATGAGTGGATTAGGAAATGGTGATTGTTTTTGGTTGAACTCCTGAGTCTTTGGGGGGAAACCCACAGGTTTACCTGCTGAGTCATCAGCAGTAATTGCCTGGTACCCTGGCCCTAGTGGCATCAGGGGGTGGGGTCTTGGCCAGTGATCACAAGTGTACATGTTCAGCCTCTTGTAATGATGTATCTAACGATTCTGAATATCTGAATTTTCAAGTGGTTCGCTGTCCATCATACACTTTTTGAAAATATAATATATATTTGTAATAAAAATGTAAGATTTATTCGTAAGAGAAGATGGCAGGAAGCTTGTATAAAAATCTCATTATAAAATGGTGAAAAAGTCCACAGTGATGTTGTGGTGTTAAGATACATATATATAAAATTATATCTAATGAGAGCTTTTGAGAACCCTCTTGATTCCCCTTGTAATTGTTGAGGAGAATTGACAGGTTTTTGAAAACTTTCTATGTAGTATACATATTTGTTTACATCAGTGTGGATTTTGCAATAATGAATTTTCAAGTAGGTGGGCAATAGACAGAAAATGTAATATTCTAGTGGTACCCTGTATTCAGTATTTTATACCTCTGCAGGAGTACCAGAACTTCATCCAGAAACTAATGCAGGAAAATGAGGAAGCAGAGTCGTTAAGCCCAGCACCAGTCCCCAGTATACCTGAGAAGTCATGTGTCATTGAGAAGGTATGAGCTTGTATTTTTGTAATCAAATTCCTAATGTTGTATCATTAGTAAAGTATTGTCTTCTTATATTTATTCTCTTTAGATGCCTTTTTTTTTTCATGTATCCTCTTGGTTTTTTCTTTGTTTTGTCTTGTATTATGCCTGCTAACGTTGTTATAGGTTGATTGAAGTACAGACTTGTATATTTAGAACATGTTTGTATGATAGAGCAGAGTAAAACCATGTGCAAAAAGTACTATTGGAAGTAGATAAACTAATACTTTTTGATTCATATCAGAACTTGCATGCATGTTATCACTTGTATATCATAGGGGGATTGCCCATACATTCTTAGTAGTGGTCTAGTGGATAACAGTTTTCTTAATTTCACCTTGTACTTTCAGAAAATCCCAAAGCACCATGACACCAAATTTAAAAAAGGTAAGTGCAAAAGTAAAATTGAAAAATTCAAGAGTGATATGAAGAAGCAGAAGGAGAAATTTGCGAAGAATAAGATGGAAAACTTGAAAGAGAAGGTGAAGTCAGTCAGGAACACAGACGACACCAAGACCAAGATCATGATGTGTCCTGGCTGTAAGAAAACCTTCATGTGCCAGAGTGTGCTGGAAGACCACATGAAGACCCACGACAACCTCGAGATCGTGAGTTGTGCCAAGTGTCCGTTCAAAGCTCTTAGCCAGCAGCAAATGCAGAAACACATGCTCACCCACCAACAGAGGATAGAGCAAAAGAGCAGACCTTACCAGTGTCCGTACTGCCCTGCCCGTCAGGTAGACAGATCTAGTTTCTTGCGGCACCAAAAAACGCTGCATCCCGACAAGAAGCTCCTAGACTCCGTCATGAACGCGAAAGTAGTCCTCGAGGACTGCAAATACAAGAAGATTCGACCGAACAAAGTGGAGAAAGAACTAGTGCCCTCATAACACTGAAATAAGGACTTGAAAGAAAAAAAAATAGTGTGCAGTATTTTTACGTTTTTTTAAGTAGTTTTTTCAAAATTGTAGTTATTTTTGGTTGAGTTCTTATATATATTTTGTTATGTACTATAAAAGCATAAATGTACGTGTAAATATTGTATATAATTATCAAGTGGTACAGCGCACTGAAAAGTGAAAAGACAGTCATTAATTTTTTTTTTTTCTTTTAAGATTTTGACTTCTGTTTTAGTCACATCACACAAGAAACTTTACATTGGTACAAAAATTGATTAAACGTGACTTGCCGTCCTATTTTCATTTTGTAGGGAAGTTGCCCTTTGAAAAAATGCCAAAAGTTTTATGTTTGAGCTAAAATCTGTTTCTTTTTATTTTTATTTTTTTGATGAAGTTTACTTTCTGTTAGGTTTCAATGTATCAGTGAACGAGAATTGGTCTTTGGTAACGAACCCTGCCAATTCCAAAGGATTTTACTTTATCACTGTCGTCTTGATTTGCCAATACTTATTTGTGTTGTTGTTTTTTTAAGAAAATACTTTTACAGTATTTAAGTTTATGAGAAAGGTTTACATTTTATGCGTCTCGATGCAAATTATTTTAGTAACGCTTCGATTTCTTCTTTAGAGTACTGTGGTAGAATTGTAAGACGTAGATTTAGCGTATAATGTACTGTACTTCTATACCAACGCTGTGTGGTATATGCAATGTTCAATTAGGCATCATCTTTTATTAGAATAGACTAGATTATGTGTATTTTTATCTTCGTCCTTGTCAGAGTAAGATAGTATGATAAAAAAAAAGTGAACTGCAGCAGTTAAAAGTAGTTTTTAAATCTATGAAAAGTAGTCATAGGTTGTTGAATTTTGTGTATCTTTTTCCATGTGTAAGGTATACTGAGATTGCTTCTTTGGTTAAGCAGTTTAGATATTCATTACATTCAGTGCTGGCACGTCACAAATAGTTAAAAGTCCTCGATTTTTTAGTAGAAGTGTTTATTTTTGTGATAGGACCCACATGAAAATATTTTACTCTTATAGTTCATTTCCTGTTGTAATTTTTTTTACAGTAACATAAATTAATTCAGATGATACTAACGTTGAAAAAAGGTTTATATTTTTTTTTATCCCAGACTATAAAAATTAGCGTCTAGAAATTTAAGTGTGCTTTTTCAATTGAAGTAGTACCATTATGTTGAATGAGCAAATGGACTAGCTGTGAACTAAAGGACCTGTTTATCTGTTAGGGCTACAGTATTTGAAAGACTCCATGGTCGTTGCTGCTGTATATGATTTCATTTATATGAATTGAATGTTCTTGGTATATGTGAACATAATTAAGGAACCTTAACCCTTTGAGATTCTAATCCAACCACTAATAAGATTAGGCAAAATTCCAAATACGCATCATTTTTGCCCTCGTTTCTCATTTTTAAACATAAATACAATGAATAACAGGAATTCATCCTTCAACTGATGCCAGAAACCAGCGTTATACCGTGGAAAATAAATTAACAGCATTATTGGTTCCAGTGTGCTGTGCTGTACTGAGCTGCAAGATGAATTGGTAACCACCCTCCCCTCCCTCCCTCCACCCTCTCCCCCAATCTCAAAGGGTTAAAATAATCTAAAGAGTTGGTCATTGTATCTGTTTTCACTGTGCCATACTGTAATGCCACAGGATCTGAGATGAATATCTAAAAAATAGTTTGTTCCTGTCAGAAAAGACTTTAAAAACCCAATTCCATTTATTCGTCAGAAATATTTTCTTTTTCCCGGCAGTAGACTGATTCCGTATCATTTATGATAGGATTTAAATGAACTGCTAGGTTAACATTCATAATGCCCAGTGGGGATTTCTTAATGAATACTATATATGAAATGTCAGATTTAACAGTTGGGTAAACTGAAATGATGAAGTCTGAAAATTTCATGGAAATTTGTTTCCAAATCGCTAAATTTACTTTAAAATTAAACAGTTTTTTAATTTATGCTGTACTGTTAAAGTTTAGTTTTACATTCTTTGCATTCAGTGCATCTTTGGATTGAGTGTTGCAGCTTACCATGAGATTATCTGTGGGCCAAATGTGTCATCGTTTTAAAGACAGGCTAACATGACCTCAGTGTGATGCTCTTCTTGAAATGAATGTCATAGTCCAACAGTGAGTTTAACATCTAAAATATTTGTTGCTGTGATGCTTTTTATTTCAGAAACCCTGTCATTTATTGAGAATATTTGTATTCTCTCTGGCCATTGTCATCATGTTTTAATTATCTTGGCGTTGTAAAATTTGAGGAATAGAAAGCTTGTGTTGAACAAGAATTTATAGGAAAGTAGAATATTGATGGGCTTAAGATACATCTAGAATAACCGAAAATCATAATTATATGTGTACATGTGATGACGTATTTGAGTCGTTGCAACTGAAGACCATATTGCCATAAATTCTGGGAAAAAGGAAGCATCAGCATTTGAAGAAGTTCAGTCAGGGGAATTTGACTATGAATTTAGGCATTGAAGTTTTACCCTCCCAAATTGTACGTCGATTGGAAATACAGAGTATTTGAAGTATAGCTTAAATTAAATTTTTTAATGAGGCACTTTGCTGTCTAAACTTGGCAAGGTGTACACAGAAAATGAGTAATATTCATGTGTGAATACGTATTGATTTTATCTCGTGTAAAATACATTTGTAAAAAGTTACTGGAGAAGGTGTGGGGTCCTTTTCATGTTTTCAGTTTGGCTGAGAATTATCTTTCATTTATGCCCATATATGTAGCTCCTCTTGTTTCGGCTGTTTCGGCAGTTCCAAATCATCCAGTAGGTGAAATCATTCATAAAGAGTTAAGAAACTGAAGAGGTCAAGCATTGTCTCACTGAAAGTAGATCAGTTACCCAAGTAATGAGGAGTGTCTAGTTATGCAGGTCGTATGAGGTATAATTTTCAATACACATTTAATTTAGGGTAATCTTAATTTGATTCTTGACCCATTAATTCATCATCTTGGATTTGAGAGGTTGAAAAGGTGATTGTTATCATTTCCATCTTGGTATTTTGTTGTTAACAGATTATATGTTTGTTTGGTTTGTAGAACTTGGTCGTTTTTTAAGTACTTTACTTGTTATTATGTGGAAAAATGCATTTGGTTTATGTTTCTTGGTCATTTCCTCTGCCTTTAATGTATGGTTCAGAGGTCCTGTCACAAACTACTAGACTGCTATTATTGATATTTGGCTTACAGTCAATC
The DNA here is from genome assembly GCF_015104395.2 of Macrobrachium nipponense. NCBI lineage: Eukaryota > Metazoa > Arthropoda > Malacostraca > Decapoda > Palaemonidae > Macrobrachium > Macrobrachium nipponense. Next base: position 101,791,770 of record NC_087204.1, read on the forward strand.
CTTGAAACAGTAGATGGAGTCCTCTGTTGCCGGTGTCAAATGGTTCAGATTTCCTTTCTTAAAAAGGCAAGATGACATGTTATGTCATTATTTTCTTATTTGCAGACACTGTAAGTGGACGGCACAGATATTGCATTTCTCTGGACTGCGAAGGCTTTCCCTTCTTACTCCTGTAGTTCATACTAATGGGGACCTGGCTTACCTTTTGCAGATGAGCAACTAAGTTTTTCCTGTGGTAGATGCTGTACAGTATTACTATTTTAATGTAAGGTGCTTTTAATTGCTAACATGGCAAGACAGGAGGCTTGATTTTAGTGGTAGTACAATTTCTTGACCCAGTTTACCAAGGCACTGGTTATTTCTGTTTTCAGTGCCTTCTCAAACCAGCAATCCCAGAAGTGTTGTTAGTCATTTAATCAGCCATGGTTCTTTCCTGTGCTCTGTTTTGTCATTTACTATGATTCTGAAAACACCTTTACATAGTAGGTTTTAGAGAATTCTGTGAATTGCATAGTTTTATTCACAGGTTTTTTTTTTTACCATAGGAAATTCCAAAAGTACTAGAAGCAGCAATTGTCTCAGTTTGTCTCCTAATCTGATCATTGCCAAGTAAGTTTGCAAGAGTAGGAGTTGAAATATTAAATTTGAATATCTTTCTCCAGTGATTGTTGGTTGAAATAAGAAAGCAGATAACATGGGAACTATTTTGGTTGGAAGCAAGGCTGGTATGGTGTATTTGCCTTCCTTTTCTGTTTATGCAGATGGAACTTTCTCCACTTCCTTCCTTCTGCTTGCACCTTTTCCATACTGTTCAGTTTTCAGTTGTGATAATTGCTCTGCTTTGGGTCACTAATTTCTCTCATGTATACAATGCCAGAAATATGACGCCGTTTTCAAAGAATTTTAAATAGTTTGTTTATCCTAGGTTGGTGCATTAAAATGTATGTTCTTGTAGCCTCGGCTTGTTTGTAATTGAGCTAATGAAAATTTATTTTATTTTAGAAACAGAGAGACAGAATCATTACATAACTTTAGGTACTTTAATTTTGGAAGATGAGCAGCTTGTTTCTTTGGAAGATGAACAGCTTGTTTCTCTCTCTCTCTCTCTCTCTCTCTCTCTCTCTCTCTCTCTCTCTCTCTCTCTCTCTCTCTCTCTCTCTCTCTCTGTTTCTAGTTCGTTCTCATTTCAGTTGGTAACATAACAGTCATTGCAGTGATGTAATATTAATTTTTTTATTTATTTATTGAATGACAACATAACCATAAAATAACCTACTTCATTACCACATTGTGAGAATCACTAATTAAGCAACTGAAATAAGTTTCATCAATATTGTAGGTTTTTCAGGTAGCCCTTAAAATATTTCACATTACTTCCATTGATGGAGGTATGGTGTCTGATGAATTCTTTTGTTTATTATATAATATTTCAGGTCATGAGTCGTGTCATTGAGAATAATGCAAAGATTATTCATAATTGTTACTTGGTGCTATGATCCCTTGGACCATCTTTTATTCACGTCAAGAATGAAAATTTTTTTACAGTTTGCCTTGCAGTAAGTGTTATGCAGTTAGTATTTCTGTTTTGTTTAGAAAAATGGCAGCTTGTTGGTTTAAAAGCGTTATTCATATATTTACCATTTGCATTCATTTACTCACACCTTTGCAAAATATACTTGATCGATTTCCCTTTTTTGAAATGTACATAGCAGGGTTGAAACAGAAATACTCGTGTTCTTAAACATTTTTGTAGATATTGTACATGAAGATTTATGCTGCTTTAGCTTTAAGTATTAAAGAAACGTTAATGAAACATTATGAGAAAAACGTTTCCCCTTCTGAGACTTGTTTTGAACAGTCCTTTGGTCACAGAAATAAATGGTTCTACTTCATTTGTAAGGACAAAGTGTCTTTCCTACATTTGTTCCTCTAGAAAAAAAGGTCTCTTGTCCAGGATTGTGTGGGTGGTTACGTTTCAGTCTATGGTAATGATAAGGAAAAGTATTTGAATCATTGGTTGAAATGTTCAGATTAGATTGTGTTGGTATTTTTTTATTTATAGTGAAAAAGTTTCGTATTTAATATTAGCACAGTACTGTACTGGTTTCTGTATTCTGTAAGTCACTTTTTCATCCTTTTTGGATGAGCTGAAATTCCCAAATTTTTTTGTATAATTCATTCAAAGGTTCACAAATTGCACAAGGAATTATTATAAGTATTATATTTTCCCATATTACCTTTGATTGAATATCCTAGAAGTATTAAGTTTATCAGATATTCGTGTGCAAATTTTTTACATGCCATTAGTATTATTAAAAATATTAGTAATATTGTTGTCATATGGTAATTATTATTGAAGCAGTTCCATTACCCTTAATGAGTGGCAGAACATGAGACTGGAGAACAAATACATGTCTTTCTTCCAAACTCCTTTTGTTTTTATCCCTTTTACGGTTAAAACAGCACTGATTTGTCACTGAGGATGATGGGTGAACTTTTGGTACTTCAGTTTCCACAGCCAAGGTTTATATCAGAACAAAGGTATAAGTTCATTTTATCCTTTGGCCACATCCCATCAGGGCATTCCTAATGTCATTATAGATATAGGAAACTTGATAGCTAGTGTCTTTTAGTGTCTTCTAAGTGGGCTGGTCAAACTTGTTTATAACTCGCTAACCTTCATCATAAAGGTCATTGTCATGTTTTTCTTCGTAGGGGGTTGCAGTGTCCCTTCAGCGCCTAGCTGCAAAGCTTTTCATTCCTTTTACTGTTCCTTGCCCGTTCACATTCTCTTTCTTCCACCATACTTTCCTTCCTCTCGCAACATTAGATTCATTTCAGTACTGAATGACCTCCTCATTGGTTCTAGTGCTTTGCCTTTGACCTAAATTCTATATTGTATTCTATCATTATAAGTACTGTGGAAGAGGATTCTTGAAGTCAAATGTGACGCCAGGTATCCTGTCAAATCTTCAGATTAGTTAAATACAATTGTTCTAATGGACTTAAGGAATCAAGGAGTGGTAGTTTGATACATGATGGACTGATTTAATAAAGTTTTAGGCTTGGTTGAGTTTGTAACCAGTTATTTCATTTTGCATTAGGGAACAATGCGCAGTCTTTTCAGGTCCTGAAATCAATGTGCTGATGTGTAGAGTATAGGAATGCAAGGCAAAATCTGTCAAGAATGAACTGCATTGCAATGTAATCTTGACAACCCTGAAAGGTGGTGTCAATTTATTTAAAAGAAATGGGTGTATGTCACATACTTTTCCAGCCTTTAAAATCAAAATGTTAAATTTATTGATGAGTGTGTAAGAGATCATGCTGAAAAGTGTTGTTGTTCCATTGACAAGATTATATTCCAAATAACATTGTTTGGTATTACTTATGAAAGATAGAATGAAGTCGATGCAAGTTCATATGTAAGCTGCTTGTTGATAGGTGTTTTCAGGCCAGACTGTCTTAACCAAGAAGCTGTTGGTTATGTTTCAATTGATACTGCTAGTCTCAACAATTACATTGTTAATTTCTACAACTAAAAGAAGAATGGTTGATTTGTGATTTTTGCAGTTGAAAATGATGCAACCCCCATGGAATAGTCAAATTTGATGCAACCCCCATGGAATAGTCAAATTAGTAGTCTGCTTGTCATGAAAGATGCTTTATAAAAATCAGGATTCACTGGTTTTAGGATGAAATACTACCATAGTTAATGTAAAAAAGTGTTAAGGCAGATTAAATGAACATTGGCCCAGGGCGGCAGGTATCAGTCCTGTCTAATGAATTACCTTTTTGCAATATTAATAATGTAGGTAAGTAAGTTAATTAAGGCAACCTTAGTCTGTTAATATCACCAGTGTTCATTTTGAAATTATATAAAGTTGTACATATAAGCATTTTAGAAAAAGTCATTATCAAGAAAGAGTTCAAATATCAGATTAAATTAATATTAAATGCAATTCGTGAACAGCCTTTTAAAAGAGATTCATTAACTCTCTCTCTCTTCTCTCTCTTTCCTTTTGCCTAAAGGGTCAAGATGCCAAATCTTTCAATTGATTACCAAGAAATCCATCTTACTTCCAGTGCTAAATCTCATATCTTCCATTTCAACATAGGACTCAGTCCTGAAGATGATTTCTGTAGGTCAGTTTTTTACCAGGTAATCCTTATTGCTGGGGGTTGGATGGGGGGAGGGGGGTTGGTTTAGTGCCGTTAGCACACCTCACGTGATGTAAGCATAACTTAAGGGTCTTTGCAGGGTCCCTTTGGCCTTTAGCTGCTACCCCTTCATTCCATTAACTGTACTTATGCTCTAATTCTCTTTCTTCCATCTTACTTTCTTCAACCATCTCCTTAATAGTTGTTTGTTTCATGGTGCACCAGTGAGGGTTTTTCTTCCTCTCCTGTTACACCTTTAAAACCTTTCTGTTCTCAGTTTCCCTTTCAGCGCTGAATGACATCATCATGGGTCCCAGTGCTTGCTTGGTGTTTGTCCTCGATTTTATATACTACCATTTCTTAATTGGGTAATATCCCCACCTTGTGGGCACTAGGGAAATATAATTAAATTAGGCTTTTCAGGGGGTAAATTTTATATATATTTCTTAACTAGGCAATGTCCCCACCTTGTGAACACCAGGGAAATACAATTAAAGTAGACTTTTCAGGGGTAAATTTTATATACATTTCTTAACTACAGTAGGTAATGTCCCCACCTTATGGACACCAAGGAAATATAATTAAATTAGACTTTTCAGTGGGTAAATTTTATATACATTTCGTAACTAGGTAATGTCCTTTCCTTATGAACCTCCCAGCACACGTGGGAATAAAAGGAAATGAATATGCAGACTCTGCTGCCAAATTAGCCTGCACTATCCCTCCAACAATTTCAATTTCATATGCCCCAGTGTCAGAGATGGGTAAAATCAGTTAAAACATTTAATTTACCAGGATTGGAAAGAGAAGGTGCCTCTGTGCCAACAACAAATAAACTTAAAAATATAAAAACTGAAGTCTATGCATGGAGGACATCCTCACAGGAGGAAAGAGCAAAAGAGGTGATCCTAGCAAGGCTACGTATAGGACACACAAGATTCTCACATGGTCACTTGATGTCAACACCACATGCTGACCCAGTGAAATGTAACAGATGTCAAACACCCATGACAGTACAGCATTTGCTTGTTGAGTGCCCAAATTGGACCCAGCAAAGATCTATTTATCTGCGGAGTTCGGAAATGAAAAATATTCTTGCGGAAAGCAGGGATTTTTCAATTAATAAAATCATAAATTTTTTAAATAAGACGGGTTTCTCAAATAAAGTCTAATTTTTTTTTTTTTTTTTTTTTTTTTTTTCCTCAGGATTGATCCCTGAGAACCAGCCCGAGAAGAGTCTACTTGAGACTCAGAGGTCTGGAAAACTAACACCTATTAATAATAATAATCCTTATGAACCCCAAGGAAATAGAAATATAATTAGTGTTCCCTGTCCTGTCTTTTGTTATTATGAGCTACGGCCAAGGGACAAGTCCCCATCAGAAGGTGCCTGAGACAGTTTTTAAGTAGATCTCCAAAGGTTTCTGGTGTATGGGAGCATAGGGAGGCCACACTATCCCAGAGAGGGTCTTATCTATAAACAGTGAATGTATTTCTTTGCCCCGGTTGGTGGGGAAATACATAGGCGTGTGATGACGTGGTCACCTGCAGAAGCTGAGAGAGAGAGAGAGAGAGATGACCCTCATATTTCGAAGGTGGACCGTGAGCTGTACTTGTTACAGTCCTCTCTCTCTCTCTCTCCATCTCTCTCTCTCTCTCGCTCCTCATTCTCTTCTCTCTCGACTCTCTCCTCTCGTTTTGCCTTCGTTGGTTGGGAAGGCGTTTATGTTCTAAATTATATCATTATTTTTCAAGTATACGCACTCTCTCTCTCTCTCTCTCTCTCTCTCTCTCTCTCTCTCTCTCTCTCTCTCTCTCGTTTCCTTCTGTTGGTGAAGCCTCCTTCTGTTGGTGAAGGCTTCATGTTCTAAATTGTATATATCATTATTCTTCAAGTATACGCTCTCTCTCTCTCTCTCTCTCTCTCTCTCTCTCTCTCTCTCTCTCTCTCTCTCTCTCTGTGCATATACACATAACCAGTAACATAAACCTCACACAGGGGAGATGCGTAACTTAGTAAAACAAAATTACGATACAAAACACACACTAAGAAGACAGTTAATAAAGGAGGGAGGGTAGGGGGTGGGTGGAGTTGACCGTCAGCGTTACACATAAGAGGGGAGGGAGGGAGGGAGTGGAGTGGTCTGGAACACTGGAAAGGATGAAGGAAGGGGATGGGGGTGGTGGGAGAGGGAGATGGGGTTGAGGTAGGGAGTGAATGCCGAGTCCAATGGAAGTCCTTTAATCTTTTTGTGGAAAGCAAGAAGAGAGATGCAAGTCCAGTTTTAGTGAGTCTCCCTTCCAGGATGTTTTCCAGTCGTCTGGAATCCAGGACTGGCGTTTAATGGTGATATATATAAGAATGTCCCTGATGATTTACGAGTGTAATGATGATGAAAGTGAACCGTATTTGTGAAGAATGTTCCTGATATTTGGCGATATAAAAAGCAATTCGAAAAACAAAACCTATATATGGCTGTCAAGGCGTGACTGACTAAGTGTTTATATAAAAAAAGTGACTTGTGGTTCTTTGTCTTCTATCAGTTAAGGATGTCGTTGTTGTAGAAAAAGAATTTGTGAATTCATCGTGTGATTCTGAATGTAAAATTAATTAGTTCACGAGTTAGAAAAAGAATCGTGAATTCGTTTTGGAAATTATGAAAAGAAATAGTACACGAATTAGGAAAAGAATTGCGAATTCGTTATGCAATTCTGAACTGAAGTTAATTCGCGGTACAAGTGTATGATAAGTGTACGTATACCATCTCACACACGCACACCTGTGCATCGGGAGAATTCTTCATCTGTGTAATTGGATTTACCTGGTCACGGGATAACCACATCTGGCATACGTTGCATTTCAAATCGTTTCCTGTGCCTCGTGTTTTTAGTAGTTATTGAACGGTTCGTCTTCTCTACAATTAGAGATTTCATTCCTCTGACGATCTTTTTAATCCTTCATTATATATAATATATATTATAATATATATATATATATATATATATATATATATATATATATATATATATATATAATATATCACGGTAGGAAGGCAAGTGATACAGGGACTTGGTACAATTACTTTCGTAGTATATTCTACATCTTCAAGTTCATGCTGAATATAATACGTAGAAATTGATAGTCCTTTTCTATGCAAAAACAGAAAGGGGCGGTTCCAGATTACAAACTGTAACCCCTCCCTCCCCCCTCTTTCTGTTTTTGTATATAAAGGACTGTCAACTTCTATTATAGTATTCAGTGTGAACTTAAAAATGTAGAATATACCACGAAAGTACTTGTTCCAAGTCCCTGTTGCACTTACCTTTCTATATATATATATATATATATATATATATATATATATATATATATATATATATATATATATATATATATAGTATATTATGGTAGGGATACAGTTAATGTAAACAGGATTCACACTGTGCACTGGAGGGATTATATAAGGTTCGTCACGGCATCCCACTGGGACCATGGCTGCAACCCCTTTCATTCCTTTTACTGTATAATTCCATCGTTCATATTCTCTTTCCTCCGTCACACTTTTCCTCTATAATCTCATAAAAATTCTCCCTTGGCGTAACTGCGGGGTTTTCCTCCTGTTACACCTCTCAAACCTTTTTTTTTTAGTTCCAGCTTCCCTTTCACAGCTTTGAATGATCTTATAGGCCCCCAGCGCTTGGCCTTTGGTGTAAATTCTATATATTCCATAACATTCTACTCTTATTGACCCCATTTGAGACCTATGGAATCTGCCCAGCCTCCTAGAGGCAGACTAACCAGTTAGTCTCATGACGTGATCCTTTCCGAGTGATACTTTTCGTTTCAAAACCTAAAATGTTTTTAGCCCATTGACTGAAGTACACACAACACCAGATCAAAAGCGGCATACTTAAGGCTATGAAAGTCAGGCCATAAAGTCATGAAGTAGGTCACTAAGTCACGAAGTTGAGGATGAAATCCTCCTGGACAAAAAAAAAAAAAAAAAAGAAAAAGATTTCACAAATCCACACACGTACGATCCTCCTCTTGGTCTTAAAAAATCTCTGCTGGAAAGGAAACATCGGCTGCCCCTGGTGGCAGAAAGAACCTTCTTAAAACTCTAGGAGAATAATAAAACAGTTACGACACGACAGGCTTTTAAAATAAGGGCAACGAACCTGGCTGCCTTTTTCTCCTGTCTTGAGAAATGTCTCGTGTGTAGGCCAACTGCAGCTGGATGGTGGTCGGACGTCCTGTCAAGAATTTTAACCAGGGATGATTTTACGTCGCTGTGCCATCTCTCTGGTAGTCTGTCTGGCTGTCTTCCTGTGTCTGTTTCTGTCTTTCTGACTTCTTGTGTGTCTTCCTGTGTGTTTTTGTCTTTCTGACTGTTTGTGTGTCTTTCTGTGTCTTGTTTCTGTCTTTCTGGCTGTTTTTATCTGTATATCTTTCTGATTGACAGCCTGTCAGTCTGTCTTTCTGAGTGTGTGTCTGTCTGTCTATATGTCTTTCCGACTGTCCGCCAGTCTTTCTGTCCGATTGTCTGTCTTTCTGATTGCCCTCCTGTCTGTCCGTATGTCTTTCTGTCCGACTGTCTGGCTTTATGATTGTCTTTGCGTCTGCCTGTATGTCTTTCTGACTGCCCTTTTGTCTGTCTGCCAGTCTTTCAGTCCGACTGTCTGTCTTTACGACTGTCCTTTGGTTTGTGCCTGCCTGTATGTCTTTCTGACTGCCCTTTTGTCTGTCTGCCAGTCTTTCAGTCCGACTGTCTGTCTTTCTGATTGTCCTTATAATTGTCTGTCCTGCCTCCTGTCTGGTCTGTGGGGTCTGTCTGTGCTGGTGGTGGGTCTGGGTGGTCTGTGGGGAGTGCTGTGTGTGTTGTCTGTGGTGGTGCTGTGGTGTGTCCTGTCTGTCTGCTGTCTGTGTTGGTCGCTTGTCTTTCTGGTCTGTCTGGTGGGTCTGCTGTGGGTCTGTTTGTGGGGTGTGGTGTGTTCTTGGTGGTGTTCTGGGTGTCTGTGTTTGGTTGGTTGTTGTGTTTCTACCTGCTGGTCTGCTGTGTGTTTGCTGGCTGCTGGTGTTCTGTGGGCTGGTGGGTGGTCTTGTTGCTGTGGTGCTGGGGTTTGTGGATGTGGGGGTGGGTGTGTGCTGGGTCTGGGGGTGTACTTGTTTCTGTCTGCTGTGTCTGTCGTACCCCTGGGTGGTGGGTTTGTTCCATCGATGCCAGTCAGCTGTAGACTTGGTTTAATTAGACAGTAGTTAGTGTTACGGAGGAGAATTTTTTATTGTTTAACTTTTGTAGATTTTTTTCCCCTTCCTTTATGAAGACAGTAAGTAATAAGTGTCTCGCTTCTATTTTCAAGAGTGTCACTTTTATGCCCTGAAAAAAACGACAGTCCTGGTTCGTACTTGGGTCACGTAGAAGATCTGAAGTCGTTTCGCCCACGTAGCTAACAAGTCATGTTGAATGATATATATCACCTCGCCCACATTCCGTCTACAGCCGCCAAGATTCTACTAGTAGATCGTTTTCAGCTGTATTTTGTAAAATGATTAACTTTTGACATTAGAGGAGTATTTGCTGACGAAGCTTTGCCTGATTTGCACAGAGAGAATTGGAGACTATTAGTTATACACTGTAGGCATTAGTCATTACTTAAGGTCCCTAGCAGCTTGCCTTCCTTAGGTCCCTAGCTGCAACCACTTTCGTTCCTTTTACTGTACCTCCTTTCATATTATCTTTCTTCCATTTTACTTTCCACCCTCTCCTAACACTTGGATTCATAGTGCAACTGCTGTAAGGTTTTCCTCCTGCTACACCTTTCAAACCTTTTACTGTCAATTTCCATTTCAGCGCTGAGTGACCTCGTAAGTCCCAGTGCTTGGCCTTTGGTCTAAATTTTATATTCAACTGAACTATTAAATATACAGTTTAAGGCGTTTTAGTAGAACGTTTAGTCAGTAGGAAGGTAAGCGCCATTTCTTTAAGCAATTTCATTCGTTTTAAGTTGAACTTTTAGTCCGTAGGGTGATAGTGCCATCAGTGCACCTCAGCCAGTGCACTGTAGGCATTACTTGAGGTTCTTGGCAGCGTCCCTTCCTTAGGCCCCCTTTTACTGTACCTCATTTTATATTCTCTTTCTTCCATCCTACTTTCCTGAACCCTCTCCTATAGGTGCCTAGCTGCACCCCTTTCATTCCTTTTACTGTACCTCCGTTTTTTCCATCCTACTTTCCTCAACCCTCTACTAATAATCGTTTCGTAGTGCAACTGCAAAAAAAGGTTTTCCTCCTGTTGCAGCTTCAGATAAACCTTTCGTCAAAACTGATTCGCAGACTCATTTACAAATCCACACATCCGTGAATTCAGACTAACCCGAGACCTTTGGATCCCTTTACTTCCTCCAAAGCGCCTCAGTGGCGTGGTTGGTATGGTGTTGGCGTCCCACCTCGGTGGTCGCGAGTCCGATTCTCGGCCAGTCCATTGAGGAGTGAGAAATGTGTATTTCTGGTGATAGAAGTACATTCTCGACGTGGTTCGGAAATCACGTCAAGCCGTTGGTCCCTTTGTTGAATAACAGCTGGTTCCATGCGACGTCAAAACACCATCCACTAACAAAACTCATTTAGGAGGAGGCTGCTGCTGCTGCTGCTGCTGCTGCTGCTGCTGTTGTGGTTGTATATTTATCAAGGTGGCCTTGTGCCACCCAGCACGGGCTCTTGCTCCTAGAGAAACCTGTAAGGGAAGATATATTAGATGTGTGTGAGTGTGAGAGAGAGAGTGGAAGGACTGGAAAGACCTTTGGTATTAAACTCTGTGGTCGATTGGTGTACATTTAAACCGGCCTTATGCCAATACCTGCCTTTAGTTACAGGATGCCCGTGGGTATGGTAAGGAGTCTATGAGAATAGATGCCCGGTGTGGACCTTAGAACTCTGACCAAACAGGAAAATTATTATAGAGGAGCAAGATTGGAACTAATCTATGGTATTAGCATTGTCCTAATTATGTGACAGAAATATTGTAGTTTAAGTACTCACCTGACTTTAATCAATTTTTATTTTTCTCTTGTGACGTATAATATCGAAAGATGAAAGCAGCAAGATACTGAAACTCATTACAATAATGCACCACGATTTCTGGATTGAAGTCATTCTATGGAGACAGTTTTAAAACATTTTTTTTTCTTTTTTTGTGTGTGGAAATGCGATATATCTCTCATAAAAGACACATTTCATGAAAAAACGATATCTATTATATATCCAGTGTTTTGCCAAAAAAATAAAATGAGATGCAAAATATAAATTTAGAAACTAATTTGAATATACTTTACCTATATATACATATAGGTATAGAGTGCAGTGACGGAAAAATTTTGGAAAACAAAGCGAATCATTTCCAGTTCAGTGACAAAACCGTCTTCAAAAGTAGAATGAAATACAAAATTCCAACTCGAGCTGATCGCGCCTAGGAACGATTCCAGTGGGAGGGCACACATTGGAATCCTTGCAAAGGGATACGCAGCGGATTCCTTTTCTTATGAGAAGATGCGTTGCAGGATCGTGGTATGGATCGCCGTCCTGTTCCTATGTGTCCTCAGCGATGGAGTCCTTGGCGTCTTTGAGGATGTTGAGATCGAATTAGGAGGTAAGGAGCGTGGAGTCCTGTAGACTGCCCCTTTAGACTTTCCTAAACCTTTTAGGTTTTAGACGTTAGACTTCAGACTTCTTTAGACTTTAGACTCCCTTTGAAAATATATGTGATTCTTGCAATCATATATATGTAATTGCATGTGAATCAAGATTTGAATTTGAATTAGACTTCTTTAGACTTTAGTAGACTTTATTTAGACTTTAGTAGACTTCTTTAGACTTTAGCAGACTTCTTTAGACCTTAGTAGACTTTTTTGAAAATAGGTGAGTAGAGGAAAAGACCCCATATAGACTCAACTTTTCTAGCCCCGCCCCCCGCCCCCCCAAGGGGCGTGGCTACCCCCCTCCCCCTCCTGATTGGGCTCATGTACGTACGTGAGGCCTAAAAAGGGGCGGGGCAACCCCCAAAACCCCCAAAAGGGGTGTGGCCACCCTGACCCCATATAGACTCCACTTGTCTGGGGGGTGTGGCCACCCTGACCCCATATAGACTCCACTATTCTGGGGGGCGTGGCCACCCCAGACCCCAAATTGACTCCATTTGTATTATAAGCTCATGTTACGTACATGAGGGCTCATAATTGACTCCATATGTATGATAAGTTCATGTACGTACATGAGCTCATAATTGACTCCATTTGTCTTACAAGCTCATGTACGATACATGAGCCTTCCATATTAGAGGGGGCGTGGTCCTCCCCCTAACCCCAAATCGACTCCACTTTCTAACCCCTGTGACGTCACATTAACTTATAAGAGGAATAAAACCATCCTTTCAACCCTCCACCCTATTCTGCGGGGGCTTGGCCACCCTGACCCCAAATTGACTCCATTTTGTCTTTACAAGCTCATGTACGTACATGGGCTCATATTAGGGGGGCGTGGCCTCCCCTAACCCCAAATCGACTCCACTTTTCTACCCCTGTGACGTCACATAACTATAAGGGAATAAAACCATCCTTTCAACCCTCCACTATTCTGGGGGGCGTGGCCACCCCTGACCCCAACATAATTGACTCCATTTGTCTAACAAGCTCATGTACGTACATGAGCTCATATTAGGGGGGCGTGGCCTCCCCTAACCCCAAATCGACTCCACCTTTCCTACCCCCTGTGACGTCACGTAACTCTAAGGGAATAAAACCATACTTTCAACCCCTGACATACCCCTGTGACGTCACGTAACTCTCCGGGAATAAAAAACGACATTTCAAGCCCTCACCCCAAATTGACTCCACCTTTCCTATCCCCTGTGACGTCACGTAACTCTCCGGGTAAAATAAAAAACCAACATTTCACCCCTCACCCCAAATTGACTCCACTATTCTACCCTGTGACGTCACGTAACTCTCTGGGAATAAAACCATTCTTTCACCCCTGACCCAAATTGACTCCACCTTTCCTACCCCCTGTGACGTCACGTAACTCTACGGGCGAATAAAAACCAACAACATTTCAACCCCTCACCCCAAATTGACTCCACTATTCTTACCCACTGTGACGTCACGTAACTCTCAGGGAATAAAACCATTCTTTCAACCCCCGACCCCAAATTGACTTTACCTTTCCTACCACCTGTGACGTCACGTAACTCTACGGGAATAAAAACCAACATTTCAACCCCTCAACCCAAATTGACACCACTATTCTGCCCCTGTGACGTCACATAACTCTCTGGGAATAAAACCATTCTTTCAACCCCTGACCCCAAATTGACTCCACCTTTCCTACCCCCTGTGACGTCACATAACTCTCCGGGAATAAAAAAAAAACCAACATTTCAACCCCACCCCAAATTGACTCCACTTTTCTACCCCTGTGATGTCACGTAACTCTACGGGAATAAAACTTGACCCCACCCCGACCCAAATAGACTCAGTTCACTGTTTTTTGCGACTCATGTCCCCTTTAATTGTTTTCAAAAGTAACCGGGACGTTTACCTCATCCTCCTCCTATAAAATCTCTAAATTTATATATGCACATTGCGAATATACTCTCTCTCCCTCCCCTCCTCCCTCCCTCCCTCCCTCCCTCCCAACCCTCCCTCCCTCTCCTCTCTCAGCCGTTACATTTTGTTTTATATATATATACACAGCTGCTTAGATATTCAGAGTATCATGATAAAAGGATATTTGGCGACTGACTTCATCCACATGTGATATCTCCCCAAATAACCATATCACAGTCAATGTTATCTGATGATGAATACGCACGCAACACACACACATATGAAGAAACGAGACCTTATCGCCATATTTGCCCAGCTGACTTCACGCCAACGTTGAAATTTTATTTTTCATAGAATTTTGAGTCATAATCTAGGTGGCGAACACAAGGACAAAGGTACACATTTCAATTTTGTTTATTTATTATACCGAGTTTGAAAGAGGTTGAAAAAATCAAATTACAGACGGAATTGTTATTTTATATTTATAACCAATCCTAAATACAGGGGAATGAATTAATATTCCATACAAATACATACATTAGAAAAAAACTGTACAAACACGAACGCGATAATATGCATTCGGTTTTTTCAAAAACAATACTTCAACGAAACATACTACGGCTACTATATATTTTCTAACCTGTTCCTTCACATCACAGCCCTTAGTATATACCACAAACATTCTTCTCCAGCACTTTCCCGACCGTGTATCGAAGACGACGACGTTTCATCTAACACCTCAAAGCTTTTAAATTTATTAGCTTAACAAGTTTTTTCACTAACTTGTACGAAGAGGTTGATGAAGCCATGGCGAAGTTCACGTCTTGATGTGACAATCCTTCAAGTTCATCCACACATGACTCATTTTATCAAAATCAGTATCACGTGACTAAACAGCTCCGATATCATTGTTCCTAAAATGTTAATAAGCCACCACACACTCGCCATCTTGTTTTTCGCATGTCCCACCCTCACCTTCCCACCCCCTCCTCCTCCTCCTCTTCCTCCTCCTCCTCCCTTTTTCCCCATATTTCGCCACGTTTCGATTTGCTTTTTAATGGCTATATTCCTTAACATCCAATCTTTAACCCCCGCCATTTCAATGAAGTAGCGATAATTCGAAATATTATCAACGTGGGTTTTTTTATTCCCTTGAAATTCTCGAGCTATATCTAAAATATTATAACCTGCGAGCGGATGAGTTAAATCTCCTTCTTCATTCCATTCAACCGTGTTAGAATCTTGTAAGTGCTTAACAAAAGCCGTAACGTATGACTTTTGGGTTCTTTAAAAATATTGGAATAATACCTGTTAAATCGGGATTGCTCTTTTTGCGAGTCATGTCCCTTTTAATTGTTTTCAATGTAATGGGGGCGTTTACCACCTCCTCCCCTCCAGTCACTGCACCTACATTTTCTATAGGAGGGGAGGAGGAGGGAGGAGGGAGTCCCGTGAGCGATATAGCCGGCATAGGTGGTTTTTGGGTATTAAGGGAGACGTGTCCGCTACTACTAACAGCTGCCGTATCCAACTTGCCAGTACCCTCTAGGTTATTAATATCACCATCACAAACCTCTTTTCTATTCATTAACCTCTCATAGGTAATGGCAGGGATAACATAAAACTCCTTCATTTTCAATTAAAAAGACTCCCTACCAAACTCGCAGCAATAGGCAATAAAACCGATAGAATAGTCCCCCCTTTACGACTTTTCAGTATATTTTTCTTCTTAGATATGGACGTTGTTTTCAAGGACACAAGATGAATTTCTCGTCTACAATTTCTTAAGTGTTTAATAAACTTCTTATCTTGAGTTAGATTACCACAAAGAAAATTTCTAAAAATTTCCGAGAGAGTAGACACCAAACCACCGTTTAAGATGGGAATAACTTTACTTCTTTCACTGGGTGATAAACCAGAGATGAATAAAATAAAGTTTTTATTTTTACGTATTAAAGGTTGCTTACGGTTCATATCCGTACAATTTGAGATTCATCAACCCAGGAATTGAATTGACTCGGATAACCTTTCCAATGAACGTAATATTGAGTTTTATTATCTTTCCTCCTCCTTCCCAGAATAGTGATATCATACGTTTCTGGTAGATTTGTGCGAATTAATTCTTCACGATAAAATACGCCCTTTATTTCTTCACCCGCTAATCTTCCAAGAAGTATACGACCGGATTTTGCCTGTATCCACTTTTCGGATTTAAAAATTTTCCAGAGTATTTTGAATTGTATATCCCCTCCTAAAATTGCGTTGCGACGCTCATCGGCAATACGTACAACGTCTCCAACATTCAAGAGCGAAATGGCAGGAGGATTAACGAGAACAGCCTTTTTATACATGCTCGAGAATTGACGTTCAATGTCATCTCTATCCGTTAATGCGTGAACCTCTTGCGGGGTGCGACCCAAACTTCTATGGGGGTATGATTATAACTCTGAACAATGTCGCGCAAGACGTTAATGTATTTTAAGGTATATGTGTGAGATATCTATATATACGACCCTTAATAGTCCTTATGACTCTTTCAGCTATAGAGGATTTTATTTCTCTCGAATAAACGCTATATAATTTTATATTTTTACTATCTAGATATTCTCTGACGTGTTTGTTATAATATTCCCTACCCTCATCGCTATTCAAACGTGAAATTCCCAAAAATTCGGTAGATTCGATAACCTCCTTCAAAGCGCGACGCATAGTAACACCATCCTTCTTTTTCAAGGGAACAATTTGTAGATATCTGGAAAACACGTCAAATTACAAGACTAGCAAATATTTAAACCCATTATTATACCGAGCTAATTTGGACATATCAGCTAAATCGGTGCTCGCTATTACTCTCGGTTTAGGTGACATGATTTTTCTTCTGGGGAATTTTTTTCGAGTGACTTATGCAGTGTGTAAGACTTTTGTCCACGTAAGAATTCTTTAACATTTTCACGAGTAATTTGGCTATTCAGATTTTTCGCTACTCTGAATAAAGAGTCCACCCCGCTGAAACTACCCACACCCCGTGCATCTCCGTACAAAGTTTTTAGCAGTTTTATCCGTTCTTTATCCATATTGGTAAGCTATTTGATATTCCGTTTCACCCAGAATATTAGTTCGGAGCTGTAACACTTCAGGTGTTGACGGAGCGAAGTCTACTAACAAATAACCATAGCGGTTATGTGATAGGCCTTTTTATATATGTCCGAAAGGCTGAAGCTTTTTGACGGCCAGAAATAACTGCTGACCTAAAGTTTCAATTGACTAAAATCACGATTTTTCATTAGAATATAATGTGAGCAATTCAAGCTTATACTTCTACTAAACTTTCCTGAATGAAACATAATTCTGCGTTATGAATATAACTGAAATAGATGATGACGTCCCGCTGTGAAGGCGTTAGTCACAAATTTATTATCCCTGGCCTCGAGGAAGCAATCATCGAGTATGAATAATAGACCTTTATTAACCTCCGTCTCACCCCCTTTTCAGCGTAATCAAAGGGATTTAAAATTTCTTTGGATACTTTTAAATTTGGGACCTATTGAGGGATGCGTTTTCGAGGGGTGTTCAGATACCCCGCAATATAAAATGTATTGGAAACGCGTTTCATAGAGTTCAATGATTTTTTGACATAGGACGGACTTGCCACTGTTACTAAACCCCGCGATGATAATACGAGCGGGATTAGTGAACGGGTCTAACAACTGCCCAGGGAAGGTGATAATTTCATAAATTATTTTAATAGTAACGGTATATTTCATTGGGATGAAGATTTAAGGAGAATTACTATACCACGTATCAAGAGAGAGAAATTGAGAACGGGGGACGTTAAAAGTATATATGTCAAATTTAGCGGAAAAGCCGCGAAATTATTAGGTTTTCATATTAATACCGGTTATGAAATATATGGCGGGCGTGAACTGAATGAACACATTTCCCTTGATTCTCTACCTGATAATTGTGGGGTAGATTATATATATGTGTATACGGATATAGTTCAACCGACGATTTTTGGCGGGAGACTAGTAAATATATTGGACTGTTTTACTTTAGCAAGTGGTAGAGGAAAAGGAATACATAATACAGTCTACAAATTGTTGAACACGAACATCTTGGATCAGATTTCTATTCTTATCACGGATCAAAATGGTCACCTGTTTACAATTTCACTAAAGACTCGAGTGTTACTTGCCTGCTCCGTATAAAACCTAGAGGAAAATTAGATGAATAGGTGCGTATATAATTCGATGTTCACCCTTGGCATTCCTTATTCGTGATCGTAACACCCTCGAGTGAACTAGAACTTGCGAATCAAGTTCCACTTAAATTGTTTGGGAATAGTATAAACAGTAAAATGAGAGTGTTATTCGCGCCTCCTTCAGAGGCGGAATTTAAAAAACTATTTTTATCAGACCCTTTATTAAGGAGAGGAGCGGATTTGAGGATATTTCCGGTTTGTATCCCGGCTGCAGAAGGGGAAGCGGTTTTTTTTCGGCCATAAGTGGCGTTGCACGGAAAGTGCTTCCTTTTCTATTTAATGCCGCGAAACCTTCAGTTAATGAATTCGGTAGATCTGTGTTATCTGATATGGTAAACAGCGGTTTACCTTTAAAAGAATCCATAAAACGAAATGGTATAAGGCCCTCAAAACTACTGGACAACGAATTTTAAGCGGTACTGGAAGGAGAAGGAGAACGAGACGGAAGAAAACAGTGAAACGATTAGTTAGACGGTCGAGTGTGGGAGGAAAGAAAAAACGGAGGAAGAGGAAGGGCACACGAGTTAAATCTAGGAGTAAATATAATAAGGACGTGTACGATCTTTTGTAACTCATTCATCAATTGACATTCGGCGGGTACGCACTCGTTCTACCCTTCATCTAAAATTATATAAACACAAAACATGGCTAGCGTAGTTCCTAACATACCCGGAACTGGTAATCAAGTTCCTTTCATCGTATATTGCGGGTATATCAGAATTGTTCCCGAATGTTAATAGACGGAGAATTATTGAAACTTCAATTAATTCAAAGGAAGACTGGATTTTACACCTTGTAATATTTCCATAAATCAAGTTCTATCTGATAAATATATAGAATTTCGGCGTTAATGGGGTGGGGTGGCAGTTCCTTCTTAGATTTGTCAAGTATAGCTTTAGAATTATATATCACAATAGATAGGGACAACGCAATTAGCGGATGATGTCCATGTGTCTGTCGTTAATGGTATTAGTAATACATTATTTAAATCCGCTTCCGTTTTCTTGAATGAAAAGTTGGTGGAATCCTGTCCTGTATTTATACTAATCATATATAAAAATGTTGAAAATGATAAAACCCTCGGCATTACCTACCACCGGTCGGGCGGGATTTTTATATGATGACTATCATGTAACACATGGGGTAACTCGGCAATTTACTGCGAATACCTTCGGTCAAACGGCAGGTGGGAGACGAAAGTTATGGGTGACATTAAAACGAGGGGCGTGCATACATATTTTCCACTTCTTTTGGATATAGCGACTATAGACATGTATTTACTGGATTCGGTTGATTTGAGACTTAGACTCGAATTAGCGAATAATAACTGGGGTTTTATGGGCGCCCACACAGACGGACATTTAAATGTGCTGAATATAGAAAAGGCTAAAATTATGGATCGATAGAGTTACCCCACATTATAAACGCAATGTCGGCTTTAAATGAAGCGATAGCAGTTAATCCTATACAATATATATTTGATAAGACTTTATACAAGACATACGTTATTGGGCAAAATGAAAATTCGATTTTAATTGATCAGCCTTTTAACAGTTGTATACCTGAAAAAATACATTGGCCATGATTGATATGGAAACATTTTTCAGGTGATTAACGCGACCAATAGTCTATTATTTTTTCAATCTTTCGATTTAAATAATATCATATTACCGTTAAAATGGAATACGGTATATAATATTCAATGTAGTTTCCCTAATACCATCATGCAATTATATCACGAGACGCAGAAAAGTATAGGGGGTGGCGGTGATAATCTGATCACTTATGATAGTTTTAAAAATGGTAGAGCTATTTACTGCTTTAATTTTGTGGTGGAAGATGTTGAAGATTCCATGCCAGTGGAAATTTCGGCAAACCTGCGAATATCGATCAGGCTGGGTACGGCTACGCCTAGCCCTTGCATTATTTTACTTTTTGGGGATACCAAGGGTATTTTAACGGTGGATGCGGATAGGGGTTTATTCAGTGTGATGTTAGGGGTTAAATGGAATGGATACAAAAGAAATTGAAATAAGTTTAAAAGGTTCACTCGGTGACCGGGTTAAATATTTAGGTGTGTTCGCTTCGGATGAAGTAGGATTATTGACATTGCCAGAAAGTAGAATTAAACCTTTAGTTTTTATATCTAATACATTATCTTCGTCAACTGATATTAATATTGTTGGTCATTGGGTATGTTTTTACGTGGAAAAATCACCTAGAAATATAATCTTCTTTTTTGATAGTTACGGTATAAATCCAAAAGTTTATTCGAATGACTTCTCTATATTTTATATATGCGCATCCCGAATATAACCTCTATCGCCTAATAAAACAAATACAACCTGATAAATCGTACAAGTGCGGTCTTTACGTTAGTTTTTTTGTTCATTGCGTGAGTCACCGTGTGAAAGCAGTATTATCCTTAATACAAAATGTATTCTCATTCACTCGTTTGGGAGGTAATGATAAATGGATAACGGGATATTATTTTAAATATTTGAAAAAGTTTAAATGTTCACATTGGAGGGGTCGGGGGTCAAACGTGCTATTACGTACAAGGAATGTCTCCACATCTTGAACAACTAAGGTAAATGCATATTTTTCTTTGATTTTTATTATTACTCCATTTACATTCTATTAAGGATATATTCTATATATGTATCATACACCTTCAATCACATAACTTTTTTACTTATTTCAGGATGAGCTGTGAGAATCATTCGCCCATGAACGTCGGTGTTAAACTGCTAAGACGTCTTAGTCGTTTCCTCTTAAACGTTTTTCGGCATATTCAGGTTAAAATAAGGATACACGTGGAAGTTATATTGGGATGCGTGCTGAGACGGTCTGACAGCGATTAGTGTATTGAATTTGTAAACTCTTTATGTGGTCAATAAATCCTTATGAATAATTATATAGGTGTTTTTTACTATGCCCATAATGCATTTGAACGGAAAAAAAAAACAGGGAAAACGGAGAAAAAGAGTGCGTGTTTTCTATGGAATCAGGAACTATTATTAAATAAATATATAACACATCGGTTTTTACATACCTTCACCGGGTTGCTCGTTTCCTTCAGTAGTGGGTGGTGGCGAAGTTGATCGGGGGTTGCACTGTTGTGGGCTGCCAGTGGTAGTTGTTGCATCTCCTGCTACTTCTTCTTCTTCTCCTGCTTCATGTCCATGACCCGTTTTTCACCTTCCTAATAAATGAGTTTGGGGCTCCAACACCATAATAGTAATGGTGTCTGACTTGAGTGGCTACTTCGTCGGCTGACAGTTCACTACTAGAGTTATTTCCCATATCTGAAAGGGAGGAATAATGACTGTTTTATATATTCCGCTTCTTTCAACGGGTAACATTAGTTTTATAAGAATATCTATTCCATATACAGATGAATCTTATTGCTGTTTTTAATATTTACTATACTATATGTTCAAGTAAATGGAAAGTGTTTTATATGCTACTTACTGAATAGTGACGGAGGGAAATGACGTTTCGGTCAAGAGAAATACTTGTAGGGACGGAGGGTCGGTGGTGTTGCACTTACTCTATACACTTTGGGTAAGGAATAACATCAATTTTTCCCTTGTCGGTTGTATTTATGGTGTTCAGTTGGGAAGTAATAATCAGGTGTGACATATGGTGTTTCGATGAAGTATTGTATTCCAAAGATGAAGTTCACGCCTTGTAGCGATAGAATTTATCCCCATTGGAGGAAAGATGTGTGGAAGTTTTATATATGAGTCATATGTGTGTGTGTGTGTGTGTGTGTGTGTGTGTGTGTGTGTGTGGACGGCCTTTGTCGTGAGGAAATGATAAGGCTTGTTTATTCGTGTCTGCGAGAAACATGACTGGAGTGATACTGATTTTGATAAAATGAGTCATGTGTGGATGACCTTTGGCGTGAGGGAATGATAAGACTTGTTTATTCATGTTAGTCTGAATCATTGCTGGGAGAGGCTTGATGTCTTCGTCACAACAGGTTTGTAATCAGTGATTGTGATAAAGGGGTCTTGGGTAGAGGGGCTTTCGTAGTTCATTATCTCTTGGAAGGATTGTCACATCAGACTTGAACTCTCGCCATGGCTTCATCAGCCTCCTCTTGCAAGTTAGTTTTCGGGAACTTGTCCGAAATAAGTTCAGGAAGAGGAATATGTCTAGTAGTGGCCACTAACTGTGTGACATGCAGGAATTACGGTGTGTGGCGGACGTCATTCGAGCTTATCCATATGCCGAATTGGCAGGTTTTCGATATTCTCGCACTGGTGCATCATATGCCTGTCTTCGTGATAGGGGTATTGAAGGGTCCGCCATTGTGAAAAGACCTGAAAATATCACATCTTGGGAATGCGACGAAGAAGTTGATCTACCCACCATAGCTACCTTATTAACACAATACGGTATTGGTGCCCCCATTGAAGATAATGAATACGCGCAAAAGAGCGTGGCTTATTCCAAAGATGAAGATCACGCCGATCGTTTGGGCAGAGATACCAAACAGATGAGGTTCAATCACTTTTTTTCTTCGGTCAAGAAATTGAAGGAAGAATTAATTTAAATCATCGTATGACTATGTCAAATATGTTATCTTTCCCGCTGGCATCGGTCAGAGCGGACTGGTTAATACGACTTGGTTGAATCAATATTTACCTTGTCGTTAGCTACATTCAGTGATGAAATGAGCAAAATTGGTAAAATATGCTGCGTGGCTATAATGAAAAAGAATTTATCCCTGTTGGAGGAAAGGTGTGTGGAAGATTTATATATGAAAAACTTGTTAGCTAAATTTAAAAGCTTTGAGGTGTTAGATGAAACGTCGTCGTCTTCGATACACGGTCGGGAAAGTGCTGGAGAAGATGTTTGTGGTATATACTAAGGGCTGTGATGTGAAGGAACAGGTTAGAAAATATATAGTAGTCGTAGTATGTTTCGTTGAAGTATTGTTTTGAAAACCGAATGCGCATATTATCGCGTTCGTGTTGTACAGTTTTTTTCTAATGTATGTATTTGTATGAAAATTATTTCATTCCCCTGTATTTAGGATTGGTTATAAATATAAAATAACAATTCCGTCTGTAATTTGATTTTTCAACCTCTTTCAAACTCAGTATAATAATAAATAAACAAAATTGAAATGTGTACCTTTGTCCTTGTGTTCGCCACCTAGATTATGACTCAAATTCTATGAAAAATAAAATTTCACGTTGGCGTGAAGTCAGCTGGGCAAATATGGCGATAAGGTCTCGTTTCTTCATATGTGTGTGTGTGTGCGTGATTCATCATCAGATAACATTGACTCTGATATGGTTATTTGGGGAGATATCACATGTGGATGAAGTCAGTCGCCAAATATCCTTTTATCATGATACTCGAATAATCTAAGCAGCTGTGTATATATATATAAAACAAAATGTAACGGCTGAGAGAGAGAGAGAGGGAGGGAGGGAGGGAGGGAGGGAGGGAGAGAGAGTATATTCGCAATGTGCATATATAAATTTAGAGATTTTATAGGAGGAGGATGAGGTAAACGTCCCGGTTACTTTGAAAACAATTAAAGGGGACATGAGTCGCAAAAAACAGTGAACTGAGTCTATTTGGGGTCGGGGTGGGGTCAAGTTTTATTCCCGTAGAGTTACGTGACATCACAGGGGTAGAAAAGTGGAGTCAATTTGGGGTGGGGGTTGAAATGTTGGTTTTTATTCCCGGAGAGGTATGTGACGTCACAAGGGGGTAGGAAAGGTGGAGTCAATTTGGGGTCAGGGGTTGAAAGAATGGTTTTAATTCCCAGAGAGTTATGTGACGTCACAGGGGTAGAATAGTGGAGTCATTTTGGGGTGAGGGGTTTTGAAATGTTGGTTTTATTCCCGTAGAGTTACGTGACGTCAAACGGGGGTAGGAAAGGTGGAGTCAATTTGGGGTCGGGGGTTGAAAGAATGGTTTTATTCCCAGAGAGTTACGTGACGTCACAGGGTAGAATAGTGGAGTCAATTTGGGGTGAGGGGTTGAAATGTTGGTTTTTATTCCCGGAGAGTTACGTGACGTCACAGGGGGTAGGAAAGGTGGAGTCAATTTGGGGTGAGGGCTTGAATGTCGGTTTTTTTATTCCCAGAGAGTTACGTGACGTCACAGGGTGTATGTCAGGGGTTGAAAGTATGGTTTTATTCCTTAGAGTTACGTGACGTCACAGGGGTAGGAAAGGTGGAGTCGATTTGGGGTTAGGGAGGCCACGCCCCCCCTAATATGAGCTCATGTACGTACATGAGCTTGTTAGACAAATGGAGTCCAATTATGTTGGGGTCAGGGTGGCCATGCCCCCCAGAATAGTGGAGGGTTGAAAAGGATGGTTTTATTCCCTTATAGTTATGTGACGTCACAGGGTAGAAAAGTGGAGTCGATTTGGGGTTAGGGGAGGCCACGCCACCCCCTAATATGAGCTCATGTACGTACATGAGCTTGTAAGACAAATGGAGTCAATTTGGGGTCAGGGGTGGCCACGCCCCCAGAATAGTGGAGGGTTGAAAGGATGGTTTTATTCCCTTATAGTTATGTGACGTCACAGGGGTAGAAAAGTGGAGTCGATTTGGGGTTAGGGGATGCCACGCCCTCCCCCCTAATATGAGCTCATGTACGTACATGAGCTTGTAAGACAAATGGAGTCAATTATGAGCTCATGTACGTACATGAACTTATCATACATATGGAGTCAATTATCAGCTCATGTACGTACATGAGCTTATTATAATACAAATGGAGTCAATTTGGGGTCAGGGGTGGCCACGCCCCCCGAATAGTGGAGGTCTATGGGGGTGGCCACGGCAGAATAGTGGATCTATGGGGTCAGCACACCCCCCAGACAAGTGGAGTCTATGGGGTCAGGGTGGGGTCAGGGTGGCCACACCCTTTTGGGGGTTTGGGGGGTTGCCCCGCCCCTTTTTTAGGCCTCACGTACGTACATGAGCCAATCAGGAGGGGGGAGGGGGTGTAGCCACGCCCCTTTGGGGGGGTGGGGGGCGGGGGGCGGGGCTAGAAAGTTGAGTCTATATGGGGTCTTTTCCTCTACTTAGGTGTTATTCTTGTAATCATATATATGTAATTACCTGTGAATAAAGATTTGAATTTGAATTAGACTTCTCTAAACTTTGTAGACTTCTTCAGACTTTTAGTAGACTTCTTTAGACTTTAGTAGATTTCTTTAGACGTTAGACTCCTTTTGAAAATATATGTTATTCTTGCAATCACATATATGTAATTGCACGTGAATAAAGATTGATTAAAATTAGACTTTAGTAGACTCATTTAGACTTTAGCAAACTTCTTTAGACTTTAGTAAACTTCTTTTGAAAATAGATGTGATTCTTGCAATCATATATGTAATTGCATGTGAATAAAGATTTGCATTGGAATTTAACTTCTTTAGATTTTAGATTTTTTTGAAAATAGGTGTTATTCTTGCAATCATTTATATACAATTGCATGTGAATAAAGATTTTAATTTGAATTAGACTTCTTTAGACTTTAGTAGACTACTTTTGAAAATATATGTTAATCTTGCAATCATATATATGTAATTGCATGTGAATAAAGATTTGAATTTGAATTAGACTTCTTTAAAAAAATTGACAAGAAATATCTATCATCTTCCAGAGTTCCCAGACTTCGGTCGCCTGTCGTATGGCCAGATGATAGGTGTGTCAATAGCAACGATATTCTTCGTCGTGGTCTGGGCACTGGGTTACATACCCATGGACGTGGACCTGGGCCAGTGGATCAATCTAAGGAAGAAGAGACAAGTCGGTGGGCCCTTGGTGAGTACGGAGTGCTATTATGTTTGTGTTGTGCAAATTAGAGCCAATTCCCGTCGCAGTTTAACGACATACTAAAATTTTTATGCGTTTGTATATTTATTTGTTCATCCAGTTTTTATTCATTTCTAAACGATAGCCCCTCTGGTGGGCTTGTTACATCGTGAACAGAGGTTCATCTGAATAATAAAAATAATATTACGCTGTCTGTTCTTATAATTTATCTATTTATTTATTCATTTGTCCTCTAATTTTTGCCTTTTCAATAGCTGATCTCATTTTTCTTTATTTCCTAATACCTTCTGTTAATTCCCATGATATTCTTTGGAAGCTTGAATATAATAAAATAATAATAATAATACTTTACTAAAGGTAATGGCTACTTCAGCAGCGTTACACTTGCAGAGATTCCGTACTACTTAAACAGGCTAGTAGAGCGCCTATAGAGGTCATGATCAAATACAGTCAAAATTGGTGTATATATTTGAATTTTATGGATAAACTATACCATAGTCATCAAGGTCATTAACGGTTCTCTCTCTCTCTCTCTCTCTCTCTCTCTCTCTCTCTCTCTCTCCTCTCTCTCTCTCTCTCTCGTTAATGACTTTGATGACTATGGTATCATAGTTTATCTGTAAAATTCAAATATATACACCAGTTTTGACTCTGTATTTGATCATGACCTCTATAGGCGCTCTACTAGCCTGTTTAAGTAGCACGGAAAAAGCCGCTATTCGCAATATAGAGAAGAATCTCTACAAGTGTAACGCTGCTGAAGTAGACATTACTTTTAATAAAGTATGCTTGAGAGAGGGTCTGCTTCCTAAGTGCAATAATAATAATAATAATAATAATAATAATAATAATAATAATAATAATAATAATAATGATCACAATTCTCCTTGTCGAAAATGATGGCATGGTTGCAGGTCCACAATAATATAGCATTTGAGTATATGGTTTTTAATGGATATTAAAAGCTTTCGAACCTTGTACTAAGTTCATTTTCAGTCAAGACTTGACTGAAGATGAACCAATAATAATAATAATAATAATAATAATAATAATAATAATAATAATAATAATAATAATTGAAGAACAGCAATTAGCCCGGATGGGAATAATGCTTTCCATGTCGTATTATACCATAATTTAGGTTCGTATGAAATATAGTTCCCTGGCGTTAGGTAAGCTCTCGTGCTGAATGACAAGTCGTACTCCTAAGACGGAAGTGTACTTGTTTGACACGCTGTATAGCTTTGCAGCAGGCAAACCCATGTCAGTTACCTCACTGTCTTCTGAAATGTGGTCCCAGAGGTTATAATTATAGCCAGAGCTTTCGTCTTCTTCCAGGTATAAGCCTAGAAATGTCCCAGAGGCTGTGGTGGACCGTTTTATGAAGGAGAATAAGTGTCATTCAAGCCACTGGTCTGGGGAATAAATGAGATTTTATTGTAATCTTTCATCTAGATTAGATGAGGTAGATCACAGTACGTTTTTCTGTCCATTATGCAGTAATTGTTTGGCCAATTGCTACCCTCTGTTCAGAGATCGACAGATGGGCGAGACATAATCTCAGCTTAATGTCGAAAAACACGCATGTTTTTGTGGTTCCATTGTTGTGTGTAATGTGTTCTCTCAAGCAGAAGAAATAAGTATTCCGATGAGCCTCATTGTTATCCAGCAGGAAAATGTATTCGTTTTTTTTTATGGCCACGAGGAAATAATTGAGTGGAAAAAAAAACTACTCCAGCGCGCGTGCGTGTGTGTATGATTCTCTGTGATTCATTGAGACCGGTAGCTAATACCTCGGAGCACGCCATTCGCGCCCTCGAGTGACGCATTCGGGCGCAAAGATGGGTCAATGTGACGTTACAAAATGAACCCAATTGTCTAGGAGACTTTTAGTTGTGGATCAAACGTCTCCCAGGCGTCTTTCGTTTGTGTCTCCTCGAGACCAAAGTCACATCGGCCTAATGTGAATTAGGGCTACTTTTCGCGGTGCTAGACCCATATCAGTATCTATACGCTTATTCGCTAGAGGGAAAAAGGACACAAGACAGCTTGAATGAAATGACTGGCCATTTAGGCCTACTTTTCTGAAAGGAAAGGACACAAAGCAGCTCGCACCTATAGGGATCAAAGTCAACTGGGCCTTCAGCTTTTCGCTGTCCTAGACTCATGGCAATATTTTTTAACTCATACTTAGAAGCCAAAGGACTGGACCACTTTGAATTAAAGTCACGTAAGTCTAATTTTATCTACTTTTGCCGTTACTAGACGCATAAAAGTTTCAGCGTTCATACGCTGAGGCAGAAGGACACGAAGCATTTTGAGTGATAGTCACATCCAAGATCTTTGGTCACATCGGCCTAATTTCATCTGCCTCTCGCGATGCTATACGCATAGCAGTTTTTCGCTCATACTTAAAAGCAAAAGGACAAAAAACAAGATTTAAAATCGCATAAGTCTAATTTCATCTACTTTTTGCTCTGCTTGACGCATAAGCACTCTCGAATATAGGGACCTAAGTCACATCGGCCTAATTTGATTCACGTTTCGCTATCCTAGACGCTTATAAAAATTTCCCCCTCATCTAGAAGCTAAAGGACGCACAATACACCTCGAATTTAGTGCTCGTCCACCTGTGTCAAAATGGGTCCTCCGTTAGCCGGATGCCCCATAAGCCGATTAATGGGATGGGCGCTGTTTATCGGCTGCTGGTCGCCAAACACTTCCCCTGCGGAGGCGATCTTCTCCACCATCACCGCCTCGGCGACGGTCAACGCCTACGTCTACTTGGGGGAACTCTCCGTCACGCAACTCGTCCTGTTTTTCGCGGCTTTCCTGAAGATCGTCGTCCTGACGGTCACGGGGGTCTTCCCTATCAGGATGGACCTTCAGAAGGCCTTCGAGAAAGGGAAGAACTTCGTGGCGGGTTGGTTGCCACCCGAATGTCCTCCGGAGGACATTGGATCACCTCTCGGTTACCCCGCAACTCGCGACGCGAGAGACGCCAGTTTCACAATGGTGAGTATTTTTTTTGTTTTCTAGGTCTCCATCTTTGCCTCTCATTAATATGTTCTCGTTTTTGTTTGAGACTAAACCCCCGGCTTTATGCCCAGCACGGGCTCTTGCTCGTAGAGCAACCCCTAAGAGCCATTTCTGTATTTCCTGTTACCTTTTTGTGACTTTTTCAAATGAACGCCATAATATTATTTGAAAGCTTGAGTTTTTCAAGTCAGTGGCCCCTTTTGTGGGATTGTTCTTTGTGGAAATAGGGATTTTCTGCTAAATAATAATAATAATAATAATAATAATAATAATAATAATAATAATAATAATAATAATAATAATTTAGTTATGTTGGAAAACAACAAACAATAAATGTACCGGGAACTTATTCAAACACCGTTCAATGAATTCATCGGTTTTATAGAATCTACAAAATAATAATGTTAGCAACGAGAGATACCTTTACGCTTTTAAATAACAACAAGTGCAACAATATTATTGTTGTTGTGACATTTAAGTTAGTTATTAAGGTTTTAGTCTCCACTTTTAAAGAATATATTAACTTAAACCGCTCTTTTGAAGTCGATTTTGACAATAATCTTTTGTGTCCGTTATAACTCGGGAAGTCGTCAAGTTATATTTGGATGAGCGCAATTCTCCTTTTAATATATATATATATATATATATATATATATATATATATATATATATATATATATATCAAAATATATATATATCAAAATATAAGGAGAATTGGCCTCATCCAATATATATCTCTTAAACTTTCCTTGTCTTGACCTCTAATCGCCACAT
>NC_087204.1:101826427-101828927 GCF_015104395.2 Macrobrachium nipponense
ACGTAGCCAATCTATAGTCATATCACATTTCCGTGATTCATATACATATATCGAGCTACAATGTCCTTTAATATCTAATTCACTCTACCTCGGAATTAATATATTTTTCATATATGCTTAACCGAAGGGGAATTTTTTTCTCGATAATAGATTTGCCTGGACCAGGGCGCGAACCTTATGGATCCTTTCAAACCCAGGAACGTCAGTGAAGCGTTACCTACTACACCACGCGAGAGGGCTAAAAGTTCATGTCGCCTCTCACCCTCATATACCTTTCGCGTCGCAGGTAATTAGTGGTTTGGAGACAACATCCAACCCACCTCGACTTCCGGTAGTGTTTGTAGTGCTTTTGACAGCACGTAGCCAATCTATAAGTCATATCACATTTCCGTGATTCATATACATATATCGAGCTACAATGTCCTTTAATATCTAATTCACTCTACCTCGGAATTAATATATTTTCATATATGCTTAACCGAAGGGAATTGTTTTCGCATATAGATTTGCCTGGACCAGGGCGCGAACCTATGGATCCTTTCAAACCCAGGAACGTCAGTGAAGCGTTACCTACTGACACCACCGCGAGAGGCTAAAGTTCATGTCGCCTCTCACCCTCATATACCTTTCGCGCAGCAGGTAATTAGTGGTTTGGAGAACAACATCAACCCACCTCGACTCCAGTAGTGTTTGTAGTGCTTTTGACAGCACGTAGCCAATCTATAAGTCATATCACATTTCCGTGATTATTCATACATATATCGAGCTACAGTGTCCTTTAATATCTAATTCACTCTACCTCGGAATTAATATATTTTCATATATGCTTAACCGAAGGGGAATTTTTTTCTCGATAATAGATTTGCCTGGACCAGGGCGCAACCTATGGATCCTTTCAAACCCAGGAACGTCAGTGAAGCGTTACCTACTACACCACCGCGAGAGGCTAAAAGTTCATGTCGCCTCTCACCCTCATATACCTTTCGCGCGCAGGTAATTAGTGGTTTGGAGACAACATCAACCCACCTCGACTCCGGTAGTGTTTGTAGTGCTTTTGACAGCACGTAGCCAATCTATAAGTCATATCACATTTCCGTGATTCATATACATATATCGAGCTACAATGTCCTTTAATATCTAATTCACTCTACCTCGGAATTAATATATTTTCATATATGCTTAACCGAAGGGGAATTTTTTCGATAATAGATTTGCCTGGACCAGGGCGCGAACCTATGGATCCTTTCAAACACAGGAACGTCAGTGAAGCGTTACCTACTACACTACCGCGAGAGGCTAAAAGTTCATGTCGCCTCTCACCCTCATATACCTTTCGCGCGCAGGTAATTAGTGGTTTGGAGACAACATCAACCCACCTCGACTTCGGTAGTGTTTGTAGTGCTTTTGACAGCACGTAGCCAATCTATAAGTCATATCACATTTCCGTGATTCATATACATATATCGAGCTACAATGTCCTTTAATATCTAATTCACTCTACCTCGGAATTAATATATTTTCATATATGCTTAACCGAAGGGGAATTTTTTTCTCGATAATAGATTTGCCTGGACCAGGGCGCGAACCTATGGATCCTTTCAAACCCAGGAACGTCAGTGAAGCGTTACCTACTACACCACCGCGAGAGGCTAAAAGTTCATGTCGCCTCTCACCCTCATATACCTTCGCGCGCAGGTAATTAGTGGTTTGGAGACAACATCAACCCACCTCGACTCCGGTAGTGTTTGTAGTGCTTTTGACAGCACGTAGCCAATCTATAAGTCATATCACATTTTCCGTGATTCATATACATATATCGAGCTACAATGTCCTTTAATATCTAATTCACTCTACCTCGAATTAATATATTTTCATATATGCTTAACCGAAGGGAATTTTTTTCTCGATAATAGATTGCCTGGACCAGGGCTGAAACCTATGGATCCCTTTCAAAACCCAGGAACGTCAGTGAAGCGTTACCTCTACACCACCCCGCGAGAGGCTAGAAAAATTCATGGTATGAGGTTAGAGGCGAAACAGAACTTTTAGCCTCTGCGCCCTGGTCCAGGCAAATCTATTATCGAGAAAAAAATTCCCCTTCGGTTTAAGCATATATGAAATATATTAATTCCGAGGTAGATGAATTAGTATTAAAGGACATTGTGCAGATATATGTATAAAGGATGTGATATGATTATAGATTGCTACGTGCTAAAAGCACTACACACTACCGAGTCGAGGTGGGTTGATGTTGTCCTCCAAACCACTAATTACCTGCGCGAAAGGTATATGGTGAGAGGCGACATGACTTTTAGCCTCTCGCGGTGGTGTAGTAGGTAACGCTTCACGACGTTCCTGGGTTTGAAAGGATCCCATAGGTTCTCCTGGTCCAGGCAAATCTATTATCGAAAAAAATTCCCCTTCGTTAAGCATATATGAAAATATATTAATTCCGAGGTAGAGTGAATTAGATATTAAAGGACATTGTAGCTCGATATAT
>NC_087204.1:101833927-101848927 GCF_015104395.2 Macrobrachium nipponense
CTCTGAATATAGTATTAATGAATATACATTAAAAAACGGGTACGACTTTCAACAACAAATTAATAACCCAGGATGGTGACTATTTTATGGTCAGTTACGATGTTGAATCACTTTTCACTAATGTACCATTAAATGAAACAATTGATATTATTTTAAACAAGATTTTTATCAGCAATGATACTTTATTTTACGGTTTTAATAGGGCTATTTTTAAACAATTTCTGGAACTTGCTGTGTAAGACTCCATGTTTGTTTTTAACCAGCAACTCTATTCGCAGGTCGATGGAGTTGCTATGGGATCCCCTCTAGGCCCCATTTTTGCAAATTTTTTTATGTGTGACTTAGAAACAAAATTTTTAAATCAATGTGAGTCTTCCTTTAAACCAGCATACTACAGACGACACTTTTGCTCTTTTTAAGTACCCTTGGCAAAGCACACAGTTTCTGGAATATATTAATCAGCAACACCCAAATATCCAGTTTACGATGGAGGTGGAGAACAGAGACAGTTTGCCATTTCTTGATATCAATATTACAAGAAGTAATTCGGAATTCACCACAGCTGTCTATAGAAAAAAGACCTATACAGGTTTAGCTAACAACTATTATAGTTCATGCCAAAGAACCTTCAAATTAAGCACCATTTATACTCTTGTCCATAGAGCATTAAAATGTTCGTCTAACTGACCAACTTTCCATAATGAAATAGAATTTTTATTAGGTTTTTTTCAGAAAAATTCCTATCCCAAAGACGTAGTCCTTAGAGTTATTAATAAACTTTTAACCAAATTTCTCCAGCCACCGTTGCCCAACTTTGATGTTCCTAAGAAACTGTTCTTTGCTTCCATCCCTTTTGTGTTTGATACAAAATTCTCACGTAGACTAAAACAGATCATTGAACAAGAAATTCCCTGTCTTCAGTTAAAACTTATTTCTAATAATCCATGCAGGATAGGTTCATTTTTCAGCTGTAAAGATCGCTTGCAATCCTTCATGAGATCTAATGTTGTATATAAATTCACATGCCCTGGATGTCCGGGCTCTTACATCGGATTTACTCGTAGGCTATTGCAAGTGAGATATTGCAGCCACATGGGTTTCAGTTTTCGTACAGGCCAGAGAATTAAGCAACCAGAGTTTTCTAACATTAAAAATCATGCTGCTATATGCAAAATAGAGGTCTTGAAACAGCACTTCTCTATTATTGGATATACAAAGGACCCAGATCATCTAACTACTCTGGAGTCATTACTTATCAAAAGGCTAGTTCCCTCTTTGAACAATCACACCACGGCTTCCCCTCTGTATTTGGCATAACTGACTTTTTGTTTGGGACGTCAGGTTTTTGCTATTCCTTCTTTCGTCTTTTGCGGGGTTGGATGGTTGGTGTCTTAGTTCTCTCTCTCTTTTTACAGTGTTTTAACGTATTTTTTTAACTTTTAACTTCTGCTTTTCTTTTTTAAACCATTAATTTTTAATTACCTTGTAATTTTGTGAATTCCTTTTTATAATGTATTTACTTTTATTGTTCACAGACTGATGATGCACCGAGAATTGTGTGCGAAACGTTTTTAATAAACTATGGCATTCTACTAATGTATCATGGTACCCCCTAAAGTATTATTATATATATATATATATATATATATATATATATATATATATATATGTAGTATATATGTGCGTGTGTGTGTGTATATATATGTATAACTGAATCACGAAAGTTAGGAACGTGATAAATCCATAAATAAAGATATATGACACTAAGGAAAAATAAATGAAGGAGTATCTGCCAGACCTTTCAACGTTAAACGTCCTTTACTAAGCAGAAACTGACATACACGAGGAAAAAGACAATACAAGAAGATTCATATAACTGACAGATAGGGATTATAAAGAGATTGGTACTTAGAATCCGACACACCTGTAAGATGAGTAACCTTCCCAAACAAGCATAAACAATGGGTGCAATTAAAGGTTTAAGACAATCATCTCAGATACAAGGTCAAGACAATTAAAGGATTATAGGTGACAGCTATTCATAACTTGGTAAACAAAACCATATTCACAATACATATTCACAATACATGTCAGACATACATTACAACGAAGATAACTCTAAGGCAACTAATTTTTATTTCTGTAATTATATCTTTGAGGTCATTCTTAAACATGTTACAAATACAAGGGTCTAAATGAAAATAAAAAGGCCACGGGACTAACATTGAAATTACAATGAAAAGTAAGTTGTAATTAAAGCAGATTCTAAAAGATTTCGTGATAAGACATCTCTTGACCTTGCAATTACTGAACTACCAACCCAATTTATCGGTGGTTGTTTTCACTTAAATGAATGAATATTGTATTAGATGTTTGCCCAGTTTTTACAGAATATTTATGCTGGCTTAGCCTTACTTCTAGGCCTTTGCTAGACTGTCCGAAATAAAATGAGGGACAATCCATACTTGAAATTTTATATATTATGTTGTTGCTTTCTCTGGGGCCATTTTTTATTAACATTCCTTTTAGTGTGTTATTATAGGAAAAAACAAGGTTGACATTAAAAGCTTTTAACAATGATTTAATGGTTTCAAATCCGTTAAAATAAGGCAAACTGAGAATGTTCTTAGAATTTTCTTTCTGCTTGTTACTTACACTATAAAACCTTTTGTGGGGTTTAGTATAACAAATATCTAATATATGTGAAGGATAGCATAAATCTTTCCCTATTTTTCTTATGTATTCAATTTCTTGATCCAAATATTGGGGACTGACAATGTGCAATTCTCCTAAAAACATAGAGGAAAAATGGATATTTTTATGTTAAGATGGTGGCCTAAGAAGAAATGAACATAAGTTAAGTTGTTAGTCGGTTTCCTATAAATACTGAATTTACATTGAAATGGTTCTCTATGTATCAAAACATCTAAGAAAGGGAGGCAATTGTCTTTTTCTAATTCTAGAGTAAACTTGATCGATGGTACCTGGTTATTTAATTTAGAGGGTAAATCATTTACATCAATACCGACAGGCAGAAGAGCTAAAATAACATGAACATAACAATACCACTTTTCCTTTAACAGGGGGAATAAAATTATATATTATTATAGATAGATTATTATATATTATATTATATATATAATATTATTAATACCAATATTTATATATATATATATAATTATTATTAAATATTTAATTATTATAAAATTAATAATTAATATATATGTGTGTGTGTGTGTGTGTATATATACACATATATATATATATATATATATATATATATATATATATTATATATATATATATATATATATATATATATATATATATATATATATATATATTTATATATATATATATATATATATATATATATGTATATGATATATATATATATATATATATATATATATATATATATATATATAAGTATGTATATATATATATTCGGCATGACTCCTCAAACAAGTAGATCAAACATTACCATGTGAAAATATCTTGACAGATCTTAGCATTGAAATATTCTAGAATATTAATGGTCTTCATTTTCATATTTATTTTTAATGGGGGGGGGGGGTGTGGGAGGGGCCAACTAAACGCCTGTGCTTGTTGAAAATTAGGTATATCTGCTTTCTTTCCCCAATTTTAAGTGGGATCAGGTCTTGGTCTTTTCAAGACTTTCTTCACTTCCATTCTCAACCACACACACACACACACACACATACACACACACACACACACACACACACACACACAACACACACACACACACACACTCACACAAATGTTTCCACAAAGCACTGCAAAGTCAAAGGGGCTATATATCAGTTTAGCATATGTTGTAGGATGCCATAGATTTTAGCAGTGTTCATATCATATGAATGTCTTGCATATGCTATGGAAGTTTCTGGTATTCAAGGCCAAAGTGCCCCCCACCCTCTCTCTCTCTCTCTCTCTTCTCTCTCTCTCTCTCTCTCTCTCTCTCTCTCTCTCTCTCTCTCTCATATATATATATATATATATATATATATATATATATATATATATATATATATATATATATATATATATATATATATATATATATATATATATGTATGTGTGTGTGTGTGTGTGTGTGTGTGTGTATATGCTTGTATATATGTTGATATATATAATTTTGATCGTTTAAATCTGCAAGTCACTTGCAAACATAAATTTAAAATTATTCGCAGAATTTACATATTACCAGATAACCTGAAAAACGGGAACATTACTTAGCCATCTGAGAGAGAGAGAGAGAGAGAGAGAGAGAGAAAGCGGGGGTGGGGCCCGAGAATCCGCCTTACGGAAGAAAACGAGGCTAAGAGATGGGCTTGGCTAGCCAGCCAACCAGCCTTCGGGCGATCCCCTACTTTTTAAAATGTCAAAGGTAGAAGGAAGGTATAGAGCGAGAGCTCTCTTCCTTTCTTCTCGGCGTTCTTTGTAAGGGAAAACTCAAGACGAATTTCTCATGTTTTTCCAGACAGCTGACCCATATAAATTTGACCTGACCCACACACCCTCCCCCTCAGCCCCCCCTCCCCTTTAATTTTTGGAGCAGTTGAACGGTATACCCTCCTGGCTATCTGCCTGTAGTATTAGTACCCTCTACACTTCCGCGTTTAGGTAGTGGGTATGATTAAGGGAAGAAGGTTATTACGTATATATAATGTAAACACCAGATGTTTTGGAAATATTAAGTGAATTCGTAATCAATCCTGTCGATCGGGGAGGCGGACTTTATCACCCGTTAATCTAAAGCACGATTTCTTTTCGGGTCTGTGCGTCGCATGACCAGCTATAAAATGTTTCTCTCTCTCTCTCTCTCTCTCTCTCTCTCTCTCTCTCTCTCTCTCCTCTCTCTCAGTGGAACTGCGAGCTTTTCCTCCTGTTACACCTTTCGAATTATGAAATCAATTTCTCTCTCGCAACGCTGAATGAAGTCATATAGGTCCCAAGTGCTTGGCCTAAATTCTCTCTCTCTCTCTCTCTTCTCTCTCTCTCTCTCTCTCTAAATATCCTTTGAGTAGATACCACTGTTCATCATTCATTCTTATAATACCTGATTCTTGTCTTTCCTAATTTGTTTTCATTCATGCAAATACAACTAACATGCAATGGTTTACTCATTATTTTTATACGATTTACATTCGAAAATCCTATGGAAAACGGGAATATAACAAATACGTGGCGGATGACATTTTATTCAGTTAATAGGTTAGATTTTCATAGGTAGCAAATTCATGACCTTGAGAACCGTGTCAGAAATTCATTCGTTCATACCGTTAGACTGCGGAACAGCCCCCCTTCAGAGACTGCGGAACAGCCCCCCTTCAGAGACTGCGGAACAGCCCCCCTTCAGAGACTGTGGAACAGGCCCCCTTCAGAGGATGTCTTGCAGTTGCAACGTCTTCAGAAGGTCAAGCGGAGATGCAATGCATTACTACACTTATATTATTCTCCTTGCATTTTAATATATTTCATCTATTTGTCTATTTTTTTATTTTTTCTTTCTGTCTTTACCTTCACCCTCCCCTTACTTCTTCCTAATGAACGCCATAATATTCTTTGGAAGATTGAATCTCTAGTCAGTGGCTCATGTAGGGTTCATCTACAGAATGATAATAATAATAATAATAATAATAATAATAATAATAATAATAATAATAATGATAATGATAATAATTATAATAATAATAGCCTTAGCGATGTTCTGCAATTGAAACTTTAAAAGTTCAAGCAAAGATGCAATGTATTACTACTCTTAGACTATTCTCCTTGCATTTAGATACATTTCGTCAGTTTGTCTGTTTATTAATGTTTTATCTTTTTTATGTTTTTGGTAAGTGAGATCTCCTCTTCTTTCTGTATTCCCTTTACCTCCTCTTGCTTCTTCCTAATAAACGCCATAATATTCTTTGGAAGATTGGATTTCTAGTCAGTGGCTCATGTAGGGTTCATCTACAGAATGACAATAATAATAATATTCTTAGCGTAACAGGATGTGCTTTAATTGATATTTAGAGTGAAGGTAGTTCATGCGTTCCTTGCATGCTGTTTGCTCATGCGCAGGCAAAGGTTACTGAGAAGAATAGATTATATATGAATCCAATTCTTTGATGGTCCGAACTTCATTCATAAGCTACTGTGCGTTTTTATATATTATTTTTTCTCTCCTTGTTAACGTATACAGTGAATCTTGAAAAATGATTTATGGACGCTTCGTTGACAGACGCCGTATTATTGCGTTGGTATATGCCAGTGGTTTTCAATCCTTTTTTTTTTTTTTTGGTGGTGGGACCTTAACTAATGTAAGCATTACCGTGGTACTTTTATTTCACCATTTCGCGGATTATATATATATATATATATATATATATATATATATTATATATATATATATATATATATACATACATATATATATATATATATATATATATATATATATATTATATATATATATATATATATATATGCAATGGCTGGCAGTAATCCACCGTATATCCTTTGAGCAATTTTCGTCTCAGCACTTGCAGATTCCTTCGTCAAATTGTGCGAGGTAGCTCGTGAAATGACAGTAATGGTTGCTTTCTGATATATTTGATAGATTACTGGATTATTATGGTTAATATTCAGTGCATGAACCCTATTCATGTGGAACACGCCCACCACCGGGGCCATTGACTTGAAATTCAAGCTACCAGAGAATATTACGGCCTTCATTAGAAAGAAGTACCAGAGGGTTATGGGAAATGCAGGAAGGAGAGATCACTTATTTAATAAAAACTATTAAAATACGACTCAGGAAAAATAGAAAAACAAGGGAAAATGGACGAACAAGAGACCGACTCAGGAAAAATGGACGAACAAGAGGGACCGGACTCGGGAAAATAAAAAGGAAAAAAAAAAAAAAACCAAAAAACAAAGGGAGAACCCAAACCCTCAGGATGGGACGAAAAAGAGACCGGGGGGGATAGGAAAACATGGGGACGAACAAAAGGAAGAACCAAAACTTCAGGGAAAAAAAAAATGGGGGACAAAAACAAAGAGGGAACCAAACTTCAGGAAAAAATGGACGAACAAGAAGGGATCGCTCAGGATGGGGAAACCAAACCCAAGAGACCCGACTCAGGAAAAAAAAAATGGGAACGAAACAAGGAGGGGGACCGAAACTCAGGGAAACATGGGGACAAACAAAGAGACCGCTTCAGGAAAAATAAAGACAAAAACCAGGGGGGGAAAAAAACCGACTTAGGGAAAAAATAGGGGGGGACAAACAAGAGGGGGGACCGGGGGAACTTCAGGAAAAATGGAAACAAAACAAGGAGATCGGGGGAAAACTTTCAGGAAAACCCAATGGACACCAAGAGACCCATTTCAGGGAAAAAAATAGGACAAACAAGGGACCTGAAAAACTTAAAGAAAATAGACAAACAAGAGACCGACTCAGGAAAAATGGACGAAGAAGAGACCGACTCAGGAAACACGGACGAACAAGAGACCGACTCAGGAAAAATGGACGAACAAGAGACTGACTCAGGAAAAATCGACGAACAAGAGACCGACTCAGGAAAAATGGACGATCAAGAGACCGACTCAGGAAAAATGGAAGAACAAGAGACTAACTCGGGAAAAATGGACAAACAAGAGATCGACTCAGGAAAAATAGACGAACAAGGGACTGACTCAGGAAAAATAGACAAACAAGAGACCGACTCAGGAAAAATAGACAAACAAGGGACCGACTCAGGAAAAATGGACGAACAAGAGACCGACTTAGCAAAAATGGACGAACAAGAGACCGACTCAGGAAACATGGACGAACAAGAGATGACTCAGGAAAAATGGACGAACAAGAGACCGACTCAGGAAAAATGGACGAACAAGAGACCGACTCAGGAAAAATAGACAAACAAGGACGAACAAGAGACCGACTCAGGAAAAATGGACGAACAAGAGACCGACTCAGGAAAAATGGACGAACAAGAGACCGACTCAGGAAAAATGGACGAACAAGAGACCGACTCAGGAAAAATGGACGAACAAGAGACCGACTCAGGAAAAATGGATGAACAAGAGACCGACTAAGGAAAAATGGACAAACAAGGGACCGACTCAGGAAAAATTGACAAACAAGGGACCTGAAACTCAGGAAAAATAGACAAACAAGGGAAAATGGACGAACAAGAGACCGACTCAGGAAAAATGGACGAACAAGAGACCGACTTAGGAAAAATGGACGAACAAGAGACCGACTCAGGAAAAATGAACAAACAAGAGACCGACTCAGGAGAAATGGACGAACAAGAGACCGACTCAGGAAAAATGGATGAACCAGAGACCGACTCAGGAAAAATAGACAAACCAGAGACCGACTCAGGAAAAATGGACGAACAAGAGACTGGCTCAGGAAAAATGGACAAACAAGAGACCGACTCAGGAAAAATGGACGAACAAGAGACCGACTCAGGAAAAATAGACAAACCATAGACCGACTCAGGAAAAATGGACGAACAAGAGACTGGCTCAGGAAAAATGGACGAACAAGAGACCGACTCATGAAACAAGGGACCGACTCAGGAAAAATGGACGAACAAGAGACCGACTTAGCAAAAATGGACGAACAAGAGACCGACTCAGGAAACATGGACGAACAAGAGACAGACTCAGGAAAAATGGACGAACAAGAGACCGACTCAAGGAAAAATGGACGAACAAGAGACCGACTCAGGAAAAATAGACAAACAAGGACGAACAAGAGACCGACTCAGGAAAAATGGACGAACAAGAGATAAACTCAGGAGAAATAGACAAACATGGACGAAAAAACAAAAAAAAGAGACCGACTCAGTAAAATGGAACGAACAAGAAGACCGACTCAGGAAAAAATGAACGAACAATAGACCGGAAAAACTCAGGAAAAATGGGGACGAACAAGAGAACCGGGACTTCAGGAAAAATAGACAAACAAGGGAACCGGACTCAGGAAATAAAATTGACAAAACAAGGGACCAACTCAGGAAAAACAAAAGACAAACAAGGGAAAATGGCACGAACGAAGAGACCGACTCAGGAAAATGGACGAAACAAGAGAACCGACTCAGGAAAAATGGACGAACAAGAGAACCCGGACTCAGGAAAAAAATTGGACAAAAGAACAAGGAGACCCGACTCATGAAAAATGGACGAAACCAAGAGACCGACCTCAGGTAAAAATGGATAACAGAAGAGACCGACTCAGGAAAAATAGACAAACCAGAGACCGACTCAGGAAAAATGGACGAACAAGAGATTGGCCCAGGAAAAATGGACGAACAAGAGACCGACTCATGAAAAATGGACGAACAAGAGACCGACTCAGGAAAAATGGACTAACAAGAGACAAACTCAGGAAAAATAGACAAACAAGGGACCGACTCAGGAAAAATAGACAAACGAGGGACCGACTCAGGAAAAATGGACAAACAAGGGACCGACTCAGGAAAAATAGACAAACGAGGGACCGACTCAGGAAAAATAGACAAACAAGGGACCGACTCAGGAAAAATAGACAAACGAGGGACCGACTCAGGAAAAATAGTCAAACAAGGGACTGACTCAGGAAAAATAGACGAACGAGGGACCGACTCAGGAAAAATAGACAAACAAGGGACCGACTCAGGAAAAATAGACAAACGAGGGACCGACTCAGGAAAAATAGACAAACAAGGGACCGACTCAGGAAAAATAGACAAACGAGGGACCAACTCAGGAAAAATGGACAAACAAGGACGAACAAAAGACCGACTCAGGAAAAATAGACAAACAAGGGACCGACTCTGGAAACATGGACGAACAAGAGACCGACTTAGGAAAAATGGACGAACAAGAGACCGACTCAGGAAAAAGAGACCATCCATCGATGGGACAAGCCGTAATTTATTATATAAGGAGGTTGCAGTCGGTAGTTTTTTCGTCGACATTTTGGTTGCTCTGAATTCGTCTGGGACCAACTTGTTCCTGGTTCGTGGTTTGGTTCATTGTACCACGAAGGTACTAAACCTGCTTAGCGCTGAATGAGAGAGAGAGAGAGAGAGAGAGAGAAGCGCTGTTTCATTAAATGTGTCAAGGTGAGTTTCAGTGTTGAAAATTCGGCGTGTTTCATTGTGATATATGTGTTTTTTTTTTTTCAACTTCTGCAGGGATGGAATTGAATAAAACTTTTAATTTTTTAAAAATCTGTTCTAGCTCCGATAAATGAATAATATTCCATCTCTCTCTCTCTCTCTCTCTCTCTCTCTCAGGATGTTTCTCTCTGTCACACCCAGGAAGTTTCCTCCCCCCTCTCTCTCTCTCTCTCTCTCTCTCTTTCTCTCACTAAGATGTTTTTGTCAAGAATTTATTAGATGCTTGGGGATAAGGGAGGAGAGTTTTGGCGGAGGTTTGCGTTGTCCAAACGTTCATGTATCATATATATCTATTAAATTTTTTTTTATTAATGAGTCTAGTTTTCATTTTATCTGTTGTTATAAGAATTAAATAGATAAATATATTTCTTTATTTTAGATAATTCTGGTTAGTTTGTAATTAAAATTTAAAGAACTAGGTCACTGTAACAAGGAGAGAGAGAGAGAGAGAGAGAGAGAGAGAGAGAGAGAGAATGTACCACACATCGGGTCACGTAGTCAAGATGGATTAAGGAATAATATTAAGCCTTGCGCATTATACTCTGCTAATTAATAACTTGAAAATAATCAAAAGGAACACAGAAGAAAGTACTCACATACCAGAACTGTGACTTATCATCAAATAAATAATTCGACATTCCGAACCTTAGCAGGAAATGGTTTTGAATTTCTCTCATTCGAGCGATGGAAATCGCCCGGCGTTAATTGCTATATGGCAACACTGCCGATAATAACGGTTCTAAAGTTGAACCAAGTTGAATGATTCTCAATATCTCCCATTTTTCAGCTTCTGTTCTACGGAGAAGAGTCGATTTTATATATTTCTAAGTGATGGTCTAAGTACGTTTAGTTAACGACATTATCTAAAGTAGATTCGACGGCAATCGCTGAAATATATAGCGGTAATTTTCGGGGTACAAATTGCGGTACCTACAGCAATCGGGACGTGAAAGTGTTTTCCGTCAAGTATGCAATGGTCTAATTCCTCATCATTTCGCGTCGAAAGATATTTCAGGCAACATTTAGTAG
Source organism: Macrobrachium nipponense (assembly GCF_015104395.2). Lineage (NCBI taxonomy): Eukaryota > Metazoa > Arthropoda > Malacostraca > Decapoda > Palaemonidae > Macrobrachium > Macrobrachium nipponense. The sequence continues at coordinate 101,845,147 of NC_087204.1, forward strand.
TTCGTCGATCTATCGACATTGTCGACGGGACCTTACTACAGGTACCGTAGGAATTTAGCGGTAGTTTTGATGGTATAAACATCGGTGAAGTTATTGGAGCGTAGAAATGGTTACCGCGTCTAATTCTTCTTCGTTTTGCACCGTAAGAGAATTTGGGCAGCGTTTAGCAGTTCATTGATCTATCGCTATTATCGACTGTAGTTTTCAACGGCTACTGCAGTTTTGTGGGTAAAGAAAGTTATACAAATATTGGGGCGTAAAAGTGTTGATTGCGATTAATTCTTCTTCGTTTGGGTTCCGAAAGAGAATTCAGACAACAAAGCAACTCAACGTTGAAGTGTCACTGAGTCTATTTCTTTATCACATCGTATCGAAAAAGATTCAGACAACACACAGACTCGTGTAAAATTTTTAGTCTATTTCTTCGTTTGTATCTAAAGAGAATCCAGACAACCTATAGACCGAATTTAAAGCAACTAAGTCTATCTTCTTCGTTTTGTACCGGAAGAGAATTCAGGTAACATATAGACTCGATGCAAAAGTGCTGACTGTCTATTTCTTCATCACTTCGTATTTAAGTTTAAAAAGTGTTGACTATCTAACTCTTCTTCGTTCCGCGCCGAAAGAGAATTCAGATTAAATTTAAAGGTGTTTACTGCGTCTAACTCTCCTTCGTTTTGCATCGAAAAAATTCAAGCAACGCCACTTCTATAAAAAAAAAAAAAAAAAAAAAAATACAAACATCTCCGTAACTGTATTCCGCATGATTCGCCGATATTGGGACAACCTGCAGCTTTATTTGATGGTTGCGAGTCAAGTCAGCTTTTGTATTTGATGCTGGAGGCGAGTTACCAATTTTAAACTTTCTTTGACGGTTTTATAGAAGACAGTCGTCCAGTTCTCGCTACTTTAGGCCATGAATATGTTACTATATATCTTTGATCTACTTTCTATAGACTGGTTTAGGTTGCAAGAAGAGGGTTTTGTGGTGTGAATGAGACGATTTAATCACGGCAATCGATTGCATTTAATCTCCGGCTACTAAGCCCAGCCAGCCAGAGCAGCCCAGTGGCCGACATCTCCCGAGCAGCGCTCCGATCATTGGTACTAATCGCGGTGGGCATTTGTGGACCATTGTGGTCGGTGCCCCCGTCCGTTTTGGCACACGCGGCCCAGAGAGGTCTTCGGCGGCGAATCTGTCTTCTTTTTAAGACAAGCTTAAACTGTGAAAATGACCGCGTTGCGATTTGTCAGGACTTGGAAAGGCGACGGACACTTAGATTTTGTAACAGGAGCAAACAAGCTCTCCTTGAGGGATGCTTTCGTATAGACGGATCTCAATGGTGGCGACGTCTACTAGAGGAGATTTCAGGCGCATGATGGGGCAATCCAATCATGTGACGACGCATCCATTCAACCCGAGTGTCTTCTTAATGCTGTTTCCCGTCGGCAGCGAATTGCAGACGTATTTACGGAGCGGTTTGAGTCCTTCTCCTCCTCCTTCTCCTCCGTCTGCGGGTTTGTGTTCCTTTTCTTTCTCTCTCTCTCTCTCTCTCTCTCTTCTTTTTTTAGTATGATTGGAAAACCGGTCCTCTACTAGATGTTAAGTAGGTCATCTTCGAACCCTGAGGCAGCCGTTAGCAGGTGGTGTAGTACTAGTGGAAGTTGTAACTTTTTATTTTTTCTTCTTTTTTTTTAACGCGAAGGGAAGTGATACAGAAGCGTACAGACAAACGCGTGCACAAACGAGGCGAAAACCGCCCTGCCTGCCTCTCTCTCTCTCTCACACTCTTTCTCTCTCTCTTTCTCTCACTCTCTCGCTCGCTCTCTGGAGCTTAAATGCCGTCGCCACGAGAAGGTCGCTCATTGTTTCACGCAAAATGGCTGAGAGAAGCAGGATTCTTGAGCGGCTCAGCGTCGGCCTACGCGCGGTGGTGACCTTCGCGCGATTCTGACGGCCTTTTGGAGCTCGAAAGTGCATTAAAAGTGAAGTTTAAAAAAAAAAGAAGGGAATTAAGTGTGAAAACAGGTTTATTTAAGTTCGTGGTGTTGCCTCAAAATCGGTTCAAGATGGGTGCCAAGGCGAAGCGAGAACGTGAAGAACTCTATTTCACGTTGTTCGTCGTGTTAGTGGTACTAGTGTCGATATTCTTGGTGCCAGTCTTTGCCACCATAGAAGAGGTCGAGGTCACCCCGACCAACACAAACGGCGTGGAACTCGGCGAACTGTCCTTCATGCAGTTCGTTCTCTTCGCCATCGTCTTCCTCAAGTTCGTCACTCTTTACACGGTGGGAGTCCTGCCCTTCGAAGTAGACTTGGGGGCCACGGTGGATAAATTATTCAACTTCACCAGGACCGGCAGAGGATTCGTCGATAGTGAAGTAAGCTTAGTTTTCATTCTAGCAAAGAAAGTCGTAAAATCAGTCTATTTTATGGTTTTTAAAGCTGAGGAGTAGACTGTATTATATTATAATCAAATAAAATGGTAAAATCAGTTTATTTTATGGTGTCCAAAGCAGGAGAGTAGAGTGTAGTGTCTCTTTATTCAAATGAAATGGTCAAATCAGTCTGTTTTGTGGTGTGCAAAGCATATAAAAATACGGTATCATATCATACAAAGAAAATTATAAAATTAGTCGTATTTTATGGTGTCTAAAGTAGGGAACTTAACTGAATCATATCTTTATTCAGAGAAAATTATAAAAATAAGCCATTTTATGGTGCAAAGCAAGAAATAAAGGAATATCACTCATTATTCCAAGACAATTATAAACACTCCATTTTACGGTGTGCAACGCAAAACAGGGGAACACATTACGTGTAATGATGGTTTACAGTCGCTGTAATGGGAGCAGTTAACAGTGAATCGCTGTAGACTGAATAATGATTCTGTTGATTCCGTTACAGGAGGAGGATTTATGAAAACTATGATGAGAGCCAGAATTAGTCTCATAAATGAACGGAATTATATTTTCTAAGCGGATTGGTACTAAGAGGAAGCTACTACCAAATGATTATTCAATTCGATTTCGTAATGTCCATTCTTTTGTCTTGAGATATACAGACAGTAACCGGTGTGTGTGAGGTGACGTGTCAGGCCCCCCCCCCCCCCCTAAACCCTCCCTAAACCATCAAGAACTTCATGACACCGTACATGTTACGTATAGATGAACCGTCCGCTCCGTGGAAAAAATATATATAGTACTAATGACCAAGTCAAATAACATCTCCAGTCCACCACGGGTTCATTTCCTGTCTGAGACGTTATTTTTGAGAAAATTAAAAAGTGAAATGCCGCGCTTTTAAAATTTTATGGCCGTTCATAGGTACCGTTAGTTCTCCGAGACTGATTATTCATGGAAATACTGTTGGACTGGCGTAACGAAAGGAAGGTGTCTTTGTAGATGATCTTGCTTATACTATATAGGTACGTCTTCTACTCCTCCTCCTCCATCTAGATTTTGATATTCAGGAGGGGTATATATTGCATGATGGCTTTGTCAATATAAATGAGAGCACGCACACACACAGAGACAGGTGTGTTTCAGTAAGATGATACTTAAATATTTGCCATCAAGTGGGTTCATGATTGCGATGTGTACACACACACACACACACACATTTACATATATATATATATATATATATATATATATAATTATATATATATATATATATATACACATACATACATACACACGCATCATTCCTTCTTTTCTGCGGACCAAAAAATCTATTATTATATATATCCTTTATGGCTCCTTCCGTATTCTAGGGATG
>NC_087204.1:101851427-101853927 GCF_015104395.2 Macrobrachium nipponense
AACTGGTCTCTTTTGTTACTACTTTCAAACGAATGCCATAGTCACTGTAAGCTTGAATTTCAAGTCAGTGGCCCCTGTGTGTGTGTGTGTGTGTGTGTGTGTGTGTGTGTGTGTGTGTGTGTGTGTGTGTGTGTCTGTGCGGGCTCCTTCGACTTCAATAGGGTTCATCTTCTGAATAGTAATGATAACAGTTATAGAAGCTGTGGGCTCATTATGCATTCTATAGAATCCTTAAGTTAATACACATCGAGATAAATAAAATATTAAGTTAGTCGCTCCGCAACTATAGAGAATGGCTTATTCATGCGGTAACATGGGTAAGATTTTTTATATAATTTTTTTTTTTTGTGTAAAGTTACGTAATCAGATGCAATTTGCAAATTAGCCTCTTGAATTGAATGAGGAATGCAAGGTCTTAAGATATACTCTTAAGATATACTCGTAAATTATATGGAAAGAGCGAAGTGTAGGCTATGAATTATGCTCTCTGTGAGTTAAGAGTCTTTATTTATTCAGAAACAGCTGATTGTCAGGCTATGGACTGATGTAATGCATTCGTTAAATCTTAAAAAAAGTGGCACCCATCACTCAAACACCTTCATAGGTAAAAAGAAGTCTAATGTTCATATACACCGTGTCTATGTTAATATTACGTTCACCAGGCAGTGAATTCTTTCACTCCTTGATTCCATAATATTGGTGAGGCGAAAATATTCTGGAATGGTCAGTCAGTCATAAGTATAATCAGTGGTGGAAACATTACCACACAGATAGGATTAGTAGCCCACTGAAGGGGCTATTTAATTTTTGGCCTCAAAAAACAATTTTGCTAAATAACGACACGGAAATTAAAATACGGGGAAAATTAGTTTGCAAAAATATGATTTTTTTTTTAAATTTTAACATCTGATTGCGGATCATTTATAACCCACCCTAACCTTGATATGTTGGTTTTTCCCCTTATAAAGAAAAAGTGTATAAACCTTAATAAGGATCCCATGCCTTCAAAGACTCATAATATTAAGGTTTCTCAGAATCAAAGACTTGTTGTAATGAGCTTAAACATGGAGGGGTCCCGAATTGGTGCGAAATGTTTTATTTGATTTTGAATAACTTGTCCATATTGGGGAAGGTTTTCATAATCCTTAAGTTTATACTGGCATTCCCCTCTTCCCAAACATTCATTTGTTGTAAGAGAGCCTCAGTGGCGTGATCGGTATGGTCTTGCCTGTCTCAGTGGCGTGATCGGTATGGTCTTGGCCTGCCACCTCAGTGGCCGTGAGTTCGATTCTCGGGCATTCCACTGAGGTGTGAGAGATGTGTATTTCTGGTGATGGAAATTCACTTTCGACGTGGTTTGGAAGTCACGTAAAGCCGGTGGTCCCGTTGCTGAATAACCACTGGTTCCATGCAGCGTAAAAACACCATATAAGCAAACAAACATTTGTTGTAAGAATTGATCTGATTTCATCAAATTATTTTATAACAACTTGTTCATATTGGGAAAGCTTGTCCATAATCCTTGACTTTATACTGGCATTTTCCATTTCACAGACATATATCTGTTTTTAGAGTAAATCTTATCATTTCACCTCACTGACACTTACTGAGGAAGAACCCCAAGTTAGGTTTTACAAAAGATCACGCTGACCTCTTTCATTTCTTGTACTGTCCCTCCATTCAGAAATGATCTTTCTTCCATAGCACAACAGCGAGGTTGTCCTCCTGTTACACGTTTGTAACTTTTTACTCTCAAGTTTCCCTTCCAGCGCTGAATGACCTGATCATAGGTCCCAGCGCTTGGCCTTCCTCAAAGACACTTGCAGAGGGAAATAATCTCAGATTGATAAAAGGTCCAGAGGACATTGCAGCTGACTAAGAATCTAGAGAGAATCAGTCAGCAAGTGTTGCATACCTTTTCTCCTTGATTTGTATATAATGATTAGCCGACCGTCGTGCGGAATAAGTGAATAGCCATAGAACGTCCAGTGACTCTTGATCTAGATTTCTTTCCACGGGGATTTGTTACGTTGATGAGTTCCATTAGCTTGGCACACTGCTCCTGCGCAGTGGTCTTTCTTAATGAGACTGAGGGACTTTTGCCCTGTATATGTATGTGTGTGTATATATATGTGTGCGAGTGTGTGTATACACACAGACCAAATATATATATATTATTTATATATATATATATATATATATATATATATATATATATACATTTATATATATATATTTATATATGTATATATACATAACATACATAAATGTATACATATATATATATATATATATATATATATATATGTGTGTGTGTATTTGTATATTACATATATAAATTTAGTACAGAGATGCTAGAATATTCATATGTATGTTTATATATATATATATATATATATATATATATATATATATATATATATATATAGTCTTTTTGCAGACGAACAGATTGTTGTTATTATTATTATTATTATTATCCAGAAGATGAATACCTATTCAT
>NC_087204.1:101858927-101893927 GCF_015104395.2 Macrobrachium nipponense
TGCTTCTCAAAACTTCCAAGGATCATCCTTGGTATTTGGGCAAAATTCTCAATTACTGGTATTTCCTTCTATTGCTAGAAATAGCGCTTCATTAGCTATATACATAATTTGCCTGGAAACAAATTTAGATACTCAAACCGCCTTCCTTTTCCAGAAATCCGAACCACACTTGGCAACACGAGAACGCGGGCATCTATGCAGGGCGAGGCACCTGCAGGGAGATGTACCCATGCCCCTTCGACGTCCAGGAGGTCGTGGGAATCAGGATTCCCGGTTCCCAGAGAATTGCCGCCGGCAGTAACGAAGTCAACGTCGACGATTCCTACTCGTTCTTCTAAGCTAAGGAGGAGAAATGTCCTGCTGGGATTCTACCTCGATTATTGTGAAGGGTTTTGTTTGTGTGTGTGACTGAGAATCCCTCAGTGGTGATGCCCTAGTAATACAAGTCTCAGTGACTGATTCCAGATGAGAATCCTTCAGTGGTGATGCCTCAGTAATGAATACCTCAGTGACTCTCATTCCGCTTTGGTCAGTGATGCTGTCTCAGAACTATCTCAGTGACTTGATTCCAGTTGGGAATCCTTCAGTTGTTGTTGTCTCAGTAATAGAAATCTCAGTGACTTGACTCCATTTGATTCCAGTTTTTCTGGGACGTGAAGGATTTGCCTGGAAATCTCTGTTTCCAGTTTTTCTGGGACGTGAAGGATTTGCCTGGAAATCTCTGTTTCCAGTTTTTCTGGGACGTGAAGGATTTGCCTGGAAATCTCTGTAAGGACACAAGACGACCAAGCAAGACTGATTTATGAGAAATTTTTGAATTTAGAGAGAAAATGTATGAAGTGTCCAGTAAAGCAGAAGGGAGATTAAAGGAATATGTTACAAAGAGGAATTCCTAACTCGCTAATCTCGGCAGCGAGGAGACCTGGTAAATTGATTTGTTTACACAGCTGAGTAAATAACAATAAACAAAATATGTTGATTTGCTTGTTCACAAAATCCAATATATTTTTTTTTAAATCAGCACTTTTTGTAAAATATTTCATTTTTATTTTTGTTTTTGTAAGATCCAGCATTTTTGTAAAATTTCCATTGAGGTTTTCACAAAATCCAGCATTTTTGTAAAATGTTCACTAGGTTTTGAAGAAAATCTAGCATTTTTGTAAATTGTTCATTCGGTTTTTCACAAAATCCAGCATTATTGTAAAATGTTCATTCAGTTTTTCATAGATTCCAGCATTTTTGTAAAATATTCTTTCTTCACAAAAGCCAGCATTTTTGTAAAATGTTCTTTCTTCACAAAAGCCAGCATTTTTGTAAAATATTCTTTCTTCACAAAAGCCAGCATTTTTGTAAAATGTGTTTTCGACTTTTTCACAAAACTCAGCACTGTTGTGAAATATTTATTCGGTATTCCACAGAAACCCATTTGTGAAATATTTACATCTGAATAAACCTTGGATGTTGACACATTATCAGTTGCAGATAATCTTGAAGAATTTCATGATGACTAAACTTGTAATTATTGTAAATTTTTCTGAGACTGATATAAATGTTTATTTGGACTGAGTATATATGTGGTGCTTGTAACTGTAAGTTCATAATAGCAATGGAGTTTATTCTACGTTAATGTTCAGTCAACTGCGTTGGAATTATGTCAATATGTAAATTCATTGACTTATGCAAATTATCCATTTTACTTTTTTTACAAATATGGTTCACTGAACTACTAAGCGTAATTATTTCCTAATTATCAGTCATTTCGGCCCCATATTAGGACACAGGAAAAAGCTATGAATGTGTTTGATATGAGGAAAACATTGTAAGTTAGAATAGAACATGCTTATAATACAAATGTCACTAAAAATAACACTAGGACATGTTTATCAACACCACAACTCTGAAAATTACATTAAGACATTGTCTGAATGACCTATAAACTTGAAATTTATAGGTCAGTAAAAGATAATGTATTTATAGGTATGTGAAAAAGAATGTGGATGTTCTACTATATTGTCAGTATCTCAAGTCAATGGCCTCTGTGAGTTTGCTCCATATGAATAGAGTTCATCTTTTGAAAATTACTGTGAGGCAGGATTTTACGGAGACACGTACAATCCAGTGAAGGCTTTCATATAGTGTTTTAATTCGATAATTCTTCTGATAAATGACTGGGTCTCACAGAGTAGTTTTACCACTTTTTACAGCTACCTCTCTTGACAAATAGTATCATTCTGCTCCACTGTTAATTGCCAGCAAATCTTAAAAACAAGAAAATGAATAGGGTTTTCACAGAGCAGTTTTATCACTTTACAGCTGCCTTTCTTGACAAAAATGGCAAAATATTTGTCATTCTTTTTCCACTTTTGATTGTCAGTGAATCTTCAGGAAGGAAATGAACGGTAACTTAATTGCATTTTTAGATTAATAAATTAAGCTACAGTTTGAAAATGACTTTAAATATTGCTGCTACCACTTTTGACTGGACAATACTACTACTTAGCTTGAAAATAATGACCAGGGTAGGTAGCCACTGAAAGGCATCTGTATTTTAATGACGTTTTAGATAAAATTAGACAAGACTGTGAAACTGTTCGTTCGTATGTGAGGTATATCGCTTCCGGTGGACTGTTTACGATAAATTCGCTTCAGTGACATTATTAGTGCCAAAGTAACCAAGTGATAGGGAATGAATAGTGAGGAAATATGATTAATATGAAGAAGTTTGTCGTATATTCTAAGGAACTGGGGGCATTTATTATTTTTTTTTTTCTTGTGCATTTCACGATTTCAATTAACTGCTGTGATTTGGTTAGTACACTCTTTGGAGACACAAAAGTGTACGCCAAGCGTAGGTGTTTAGGTGTTAGTGCCGATAGTGTACAGAGGTATTGTGCCTCCTCGTAGCTCTCTCTTACCTCGGAAAAGAGGTAACTTCATGCACGGAATAGTCGATAGTTTATCTCTCCCGGACCTGAGGTCGAAGCTTTTATCTGGATGGGAAAAATTCCTGATTTCATTTATGTTTCATTTTCTGTTTGTTTTTCCCAGATAATTTCGTTAGACATGTATTCCAGAATGCTGGAAATAAGAAGAGATATACAAATACATACATATATATTTATATGTATACATACATATACATACACATCTTACCCCTTGTCTATCATTCGAATATAAACATTCATATCGTTACTTATTGCAGTTCATCCCTGCTTCTTATCAAGCATATTTTATGACTTATGACTGGCAGCAGAGATAGTAAGTAACAGAAAGTAAACATTAGACATCCTATTTCCTTGTGTACGAGTTGCTAAGATATTCGCTAATGAGTTTTCTGGAGCTATTAACAGCAATAATTGGCCCCACTCAAAATCTCGGGCAGATCTGTGAAAGGAAGACTTACGAATGCGTCAGCTTTGTTCAGTTCTAAACACACCTACAAATGGCTGTCGTTTTGTTGTTGGCCGCTCTTTCTAATCTCTGACAGTGAGTCAGTGAAAGACTGACAGTATCCTGGGAAGTGTCAGTGCGTTAAGTGTCACTTAGTAAGCTCCGTAGTTTGCCAGCCGATTGACAAATTTTCCACGCTGCATTTGTGCTCTTAAGGTAAAACAGAATCCATTTGTGCTCGTATTCAAGGTGATACAGAATCCATTTGTGCTCTTAAGGTATTACAGAATCTACTTTTTTCCTCCTAAGGTAATCAAGGTATTAGATATCAGGAGAGTAATGTTTTTAAAGAAAATTAACTTTAATTTCAGAATTTAGCTTTTTATCAGATTTTACAGATATTTAATTCGCATTAGAGATTATATTATGGGACATATTTTTATCTTGATTTATAGTTTTCATGAATTTTAAGCGCTGTATGGCCATAGCTGTCGCGTCCAAAAATGTATTAATGTATCAGCCTGCGTCAGTGGTCTCACCATCTCCAGATATTTCATTCAGCATTCTGGAAGTGAAAATTGACAAATACCAAAAAAAAAAAAAAAAAAGTCAGTTTATGTGAAATATTTCCGTGATTTATCAAAAAAGAGCTATACAGAGGTTGTCTCTCTCTCTCTCTGTGTATTACGGCACTGAAAATATAGTCTAACTTTCCATGTCTACAGGGCATTTCTGTAACTTATATAGGCCTATCCTTACTGCTGTTGTAAGTATTCTAAGGGACTTTTTTTTCCTATATATATATTTTTTAGGCAATATACTTTCGTGTGTATTTTTGTAAGCCTTATTTATTTTCTGAATGTTCCGATTACTTGCTATGCTTAGCGTTTTAATTAATGAATCAGAACTGTAAACAAAGAGGAGAAGAGGTGGTGTTTTAATATACCCTGAAGAGTGAGGTTGTATTTAAGATGGAAGCCTTGCTGTGAGTTGAATTTTGTGTTGAAATTCACCATCGAAGAGTAATTCGGTGTATTTCCTGATTCAGTGGACTGAAGTGCCATATCCGGTTTGAGAACGTTATTCGCTATGATGCAGTGATGTTTAGCAATACATTATCCTGGATTCCTACAGAAGAAAAATTTCTGGTGATAGAAGTTCACTCTCGACGTGGTTCGGAAGTCACGTACAGCCGTTGGTCTCGTTACTGAATAACCACTGGTTCCATGCAACGTAAAAACACCATCCACAAACAACAAGAAAAAACATCAGGGAAACGTAACTGAAGTAAATCATTCAGAAAAGGTGACATCTTGGATGTGTCAGTCTCACGTCCGTTGGTTAAAGAGTTGAAGATCAATCAATTCGCCAACATTTTTCCAGATCTTTAGTCAAATGGTACTTTTCTCATGAACCTTTGTTCAAATGGCCCAATTCATGATGGGTATACTTTGATAGTGGTAATTACCTGTCTGGCTCTGATGTTCAAGCGATATCGCAACACAAATCACTGATTAATAAATATTTGCCGTTTTGTTTGTAATTATATAGCTTTTTAAAAGAGTAACTCCATCTAGGGAACCCATACTTGACTATGACAGCAACATAACTTAAACTTTTATTAATACGACTTACAATAGACATTGTTCTGGTACGACTAAACGATTTGTATTAATGTGTATTTATACATATGCACATACATTGTTCTGGGACTACGAAACACTTTTGTAAAAATATGTATTACCATACATAGTATATACGTACATTGTTCCGGTATAGTGATACGATCTTGAATTAATCAGAATACATGGTTCTGGCACAACTAAACGATCGTGTATAATGTGTATTAATGCATATACATTTACATTGTTCATGTGCAACCAAAGGATCTTTATGTATTGACATACATAGGACATTGTTCTGGTACAACTAAACGAACTTGTAATATGTATTAACACACACACATTGTCCTGTGTATTAATACATATAATTGTTCTGGTACAATAAACATTCTTTTATGAATATACAATAACACGTACATATACATTGTTCTAGTACAACAATACAATCTCGTATAATGTATATTAATGCATAAACATCTACATTGTCCTGGTACAACGACATCGTTCCATTACTCATAAACTATCTACCACAGGAAGTACATATAGAATTAAACAAAAGCGCGTCCTGTTTGGTCACAGGATATGTGCAATTACATTCCTACTAGCATCCCGTTAGCCACAGGATCTAACTCCTACTCACAGAGTAGAGAAATTTATAAAAATTGAACCACTGTTCATGATATTTCACTGAATTACCATCACAGTGTGTACTTAATAATACTGACGTTGAACGCATTCGTACAATAATTCCCTTGTCATTCAACGGGGACTGGTGGTCTAGGCCTATGCCTAGAAATAGGGTGAGGTTGGATCTAGGTTTAGAAACCCGGGAGAGTTTGGGCCTAGGTTTAGAAACCCGGGAGAGTTTGGTCTAGGTTTAGAAACCCGGGAGAGAGTGGTCTAGGTCTAGAATCTTGGGTTAGTTTGTGGTTAGGTCTAGGAACCCGGGTAGATGTGGGTCTAGGTCTAGAATCCCGGGAGGGTATAGGTCTAGGAATGAGGGTGTTTGTGTCTATGTCTAGAATTGAGGGAGTTTTGGTTTAGGTCTAGAAACCTGGCCGAGTTTGGGTGTAGGCTTAGAAACCCAGGCGAGTTTGGGTGAAGGCCTAGAAACGTGGGTGTCTAGGTCTCGGACTCCGGCTGTTTAGGCCTAAGTCTAGGAACCTCGGTGAGTTTGGGTATGGGTCTAGTCACGGATACGTTAATTAATCAGTATCTTTCCTCCGTCCTGAACACACTGGAATCCTTCAACGTAACGGAAGGAGTCTTTGTATGGACATATTAATCTCGTGACTGGAGGATTCCCTTGTCTAAACGTTCCTATACTTTGCCCCTAAAACTTGGGGGGCGACGCCTCCAGTGGGAGAGTCTCAGAGGGTTCTCCCTCTTTCTCTCTCTCTGTCGTCTTTCGTTTCGTATGTTTTTTTTTTTTTCGTAGTTTTAAATTTAATGGAGGTCATCTTTGCTGCTACGGCATCGACTAGGCCTAAACGAAGATTTACGGAGTCCGTAGCTCTATTGAACAGTCAGGGAACGCGCCGTCCTCCTTCCGCACGTAACGAGATGCTCCTTAATACCCTGAGCATGATAATAGTCTTGCGTTAATAGAAAAAAAAAAAGGAGCTCCAAGTCTTGTGTTCCGTATTACTTTTACTGTTATGCGATACGGCTGAACAACGGTTACGTAACAGACTCGTTTTTTCCCCCTTGTGGGGGGGGGGGGGATTCAATTTGTGCAAGATGGATGTACTGACAATCTGGTGTCTCACTCGAGTTTTAACCGTTTGAGTGTCGTTCTTATAACTTCATCGTCGTCTTCTTACCCCTCACGTTCTGACGTTCAGTTAATATAGTTCGTTCACTGTCACGTTCCCCCTTGCACGATCATACAGATATATAGACTGTTCGTGCCCAGTATGAGCCTAGAGTTCATGAAGAGTTGCCTTTTCAAGGGCTTCTAACGGCAAGGAATCAGTTCGCTTTCTTGTCCTTCCGCAGCGGGACGCCCTTGATCGTCGCCGTCGCAGCGCGAGATTTGGACGCCTGGGACCTCCGGCCTATGAGGAGGGGCAGCTGCTGACGTAGATTCGGCATCTTCATGGGCTGGGGCGGCGCCAAGCCCAGTCGGGCGTGGAGGTCTCTCTTGAACATCTGGTATCGGACTTTGTTGATCTGTGGCGGTTGGAAGAAAGATATAACTCCTTAACGGGAAACTCCTTAAGCTCCAAAAAGCTCGAATGAAACTTTCGGCAGTTTTTGCAAGCAAGGAATGTTAAGGAAAGCGAAAGGACTTGCCTCTATCTGAGCGAATCTCGACGGCTGGTAGCTGGAAGTGGTCTGGAAGCCTCGGTGGGTCAGGAAAGCTTGGTCTAGGACCTGGAAGGTGAAACCTCGACGGTGAAGTTCGTACACCTGTAGAAAATAAATGTTCTCAGCTCATTATAAAGAATATATGGGATATATTAGTAATTATGCGTATGGCAAAATGTTTACTAAACGTATCAGGTAGTCTCATTGAGAGATTAAAACTTTTTTAATCATACCATACGGGATATATTAGTATTAATGTATACTGTTTTCTAAGCGTATTAGGAGCCACATCAAGTAGTCTCGTGGCATGATTTAAACCTTTCACAACAGAACATGCGAGATATATACGGTAAGTAACTTTATACTTAAGTAATGGCAGATATGTACTCCGTATCGTTCATATTGAAAAACTGCCCGCCTCCTTTGGTAAATACAATAAAAAGTCAGTTTTTATTGAATTAGGAATGTTTTGTCAAGCAACTAGCAAAGCCACGTGTGCTGAGAGCTTGCTTGATAAACTTGTCCTCCACCTCTTCAGTCAGTCTCACTGTCTCAGTGCGACTCCAGGTAGGATGGAGTAAGGAAGCTGTTCCTGTCACAGTGTCATTAAGCATCTAATAATACTGATTAACTGTCCTGTGGTGAAGTTAATTCTATAATAACAGTGTCTTCAAGGGAACTCAACATAAGGACAGTGGATTACTAAGCCGGAAGGAGTATTTGGCGATGGTGAGGTTTTGAAAATTTTTATCTTTTATTAGAAACAGATTGGTTTGGGTGTTAACAGTAATTGTTGCGGTGGTCGTGTGTATATTTACGTATTATGGGGTATATAATAGAATATTATATATAATTATATATATTAATTATAATATATTAACTATTATTTACGTATTATGTTGTTATACATATAATATTATATATATATATATATATCTTATATACTATTTATATTATATATATACATCGTATATGCGTGTATATATATATATATATTTATATATATATATATACATACGTATATGCGTTATATATTATATAATATATATATTATATATATATATATATATATATATATGTATATAGATACATACGTATATGCGTGTATATATATATATATATATATATATATATATATATATGTATATCTATACTATCCTATACATACGTATATTGCGTATATATATATATATATATATATATATATCTATATATATATATATATATATATATATATATATATATATTGGCCATATACGAACAACTGGATATTGGTACGGCCAGCCGTATCCCTGATTGCGATAGATATTGGTATGGCTGTGAATTGCGCATGCGCGAACCCATGTTTACCGCCTCGGGCATATCGGTAACAGCAAGAAAATGACGACGTAGCACTGAACAAACGCAATAGACGTCTATGAAGAGTCAAACTTCCAGAAATTATATATCCGTAGGTCACGAACGAATCTCCTGTGCCACATATATATATATATATATAGCTCGTGTGTGTGTGTATGGCAACACTGCGTCCCGGGCTTTAGATAGTTACATTCAGCTTACATTCAACGATTATAATAATATCCTATTTCGAATATTAACGGTGTAATTCGTATACAGTAAATTATTGAAACACTTTTCAGTTGCAAATGTACGCCCAGATATCCTTTTATTTACCTAAAACTTACACATAGCGTAACTATCTAAAGCCCGGGACAACAGTGTTACCCATACAAAAACACCACAGGCAGATGGACAGATGAAAAAAAACAGAGTATAGGAATATATTGGATGACGGTGAGATTTCAGATCTGAGTTTCGTTACAGTTCATAAATAAACATTTTTGAGAACGAGGCTTCCGTCTCTTTAGAATAGTTTATAGTAAAAAAATTTCGGTCAAAATTGGTTATTATTATCGTCAAAATTGGTTATTATTATCGATCGCTGCAATTTATTCTTCCAGTCACAGCAGCCACTGTTATTTCCAAGCTGTAGTAATCTGTCATCTGAAAGCATTAGCCACTCCCTTCTAGCAGTTTCACGTGTAAATGTGTCATATGTAGACATAAT
The DNA here is from genome assembly GCF_015104395.2 of Macrobrachium nipponense. Classification (NCBI taxonomy): domain Eukaryota; kingdom Metazoa; phylum Arthropoda; class Malacostraca; order Decapoda; family Palaemonidae; genus Macrobrachium; species Macrobrachium nipponense. The sequence continues at coordinate 101,868,318 of NC_087204.1, forward strand.
TAGAAAATAAAATCTTCATATATAGCTATTAATCAAACAAAACCCACTACCTAAGGTCACTTTGATAACTCACCTGGCTACTCCTGGTAAACCCATACCCAACGAAGCGCTCGTCGAAGAGGGGCGCTGTGTAAGGCAGCAGGAGAATAGGTTCCCAGAATTCTTCGTAGGTCGTGATGTTGTACATCACTTTGTACTCGCCGTTGTCGTCACGACCCGGCTCTGCCTCCCAGCGCTCCAGGTGGGAGTTGCCCTGGTTTCTGGCGTACACCTGTGGGGCGGCGATGGGGGAGGGGGAAGAGATAAAGGTCATCAAAAGAAAGTGGGTGGTTCTGCAGGATTGTTCACAGTTCCTCGCAAAAGTGAAGCAATCATTTGTCATGATTATGGCATGAATATTCTAGTTTGTATCACGCATGATTTGATGTGCCCTAAGCCTGTTGCAGTTACAGAGTAAAGGGTCGTCAAGAAAGTTATTATTTATGCGGGACCGTGTACAATTATTCACAAAATGTGGAGCAACAAGTTGTCATGAGTTCTTGCATGAATATTCTTGTTTGTACATCACGTATGATTTGATGAGCCTTATGCTTCTGCTGTTTTGAATTAAAATATCACGACGTATGCCCTCCTTCCTGATAAATTTGACAAGCCTTAAATCTATACCGCTATTGTTATGAAATAAGCAAGCAATTATCAAAATTATTAACGGTTACAAGCTCCTTTGGGGCAGGTTGCTCATAGCTACCACACGGCCTAGATATACATCACCTAAACCTTCAAGCTTTGTCACCTGTCGTGGTCCTATACCTTCATGTGAAAGCGTCTCGCGTGACCCTTGAGGAGGAGGTGCAGGAGTTCCATCTTATCGCTGGGCGAGTAAGTGACACTGTTGTCCAGCTCGTAGACCGGCACCACGTAAGCGCACTTCTTGCACGGCGTCGGTGCGACGCTGTTGAGGAAACCGGTCAAGTTCTCGGCCATGAAGGACACTGGCAGCATATCCACGTCGATGGTCAGGGCGTAATCGCACGGGCAGGTCCTCCTGGCGAGGTTCCTCATGAGATTCTGAGGATACCGCCTTTCCCTCGGCTCCGTTTCGTCCCTGAGGTTCATGAGGATCTTGTTCGACTCCTCCGGGTCGTCGCAGTTCAGGCGGTGGGTCTGAGGGTGGGGCGTTGGACGAGGCGGGCGACCTCTCGTGTGTACGAGGTGAAAGGACACCCTTTCCTGGACGTTCGGGAAGCATCTCCTCAGGTAAGATATCATGGCAGACGCCACGGCGAAGTCTGACCCGGGTGCAAACACAGAAACTGACAGAGGCCCCGACCATGATTCCGCCTGCCACGCCACCCAGAATAGCCTGTCGACGGAGGCCTGTGTCACGAGGCACACGCGAGATTCGCTCGTTACCAGAGGCCAGTCCTGAGCTGGCCACACGAAAGCGTGTGTGGAATAGTTTCCAGATGTGTCCAGGAGACCGTAGGCCCCAAGAATGATTTCTCCCGGTGCGAGAGCAGGATTGGACTGAAATAACAACAAAATAACAGTTAAAATGAAGTTTCCAGTCCTACCAAGTAATGGCAAAATGTTTGGAAAACCCTAATCACTTTCATTTACTATGATTCTCATCCAGTACTTCCCATTGGAAAGCACACCAAGGAACATAAACATCTGTTACCAACAGGAGAATAAATTACTTTATAATGGAAGTCCAGTCAGTAACTCGTAAGGAACGATAAAGTTTTACGTGAGTAAACAAACTCTTTCCATTTATCCTTATTACATTGACAGATTGACCATAGCACAGCACAACATTATCTGGTACCAGAAGCATCTTATACTCTTCGGTCAAAACTGCCTCATCTTAACAGATAAGAAAATAAGTTACTTCATAACTTGAATGAATTAGAAGACGACATACCATAGACAGATTCCCGTCGTCGACAGGAAGCGTCAAGTATCTTTCGCGTATTCCCGACCTGTTTGTGAAAGCCGCGAGATTGACCAGGATTCCCAAGCCGGCGTTGAGGAGCACCACAGCCATGTTTACCAGGAGGAAGTTGCGCCGCCCACCCATCTGAAAAAAGGAAGAGGTTATGTTCCTCAGAGTAACAGGTCAGTATTGAAGGAACGAATTTAGCATCCCAGGATACTAGGTATTACCGGAATAGGATGTTATCCCAGGATATTATGGCATTCATGGAAGGGGACATTATCCCAGGGTACTGGTCATTTCTGGTAGGGACTATCCCAGGTTACCAGGCATTCCTGGAACGGCACATTATCCCAGGGTACTGGTCATTCCTGATAGGTACTATCCCAGGATACTAGGCGTTCCTGGAGGGGGACATTATTCCAGGATAGTAGGCATTCCTGGAAGAGCACATTATCCCAGGGTACTGGTCATTCCCGGTAGGGACTATCCCAGGTTACTAGGCATTCCAGGAAGGGGGCATTATCCCAGGGTATTAGGCATTTCTGGAAGGACACATTATTCCAGGGTACTGGTCATTCCAGGTAAGGACTATCCCAGGGTACTAGGCATTCCTGGAAGGGCATATTATCCCAGGGTACATAAGATGGAATGGAAGACAATTTATTTTGTACAGCTTAAAATAAGCGAAGGCTAATATTATAGAGAATGGCATAGTCTTTACCCTACATGTCATGGGTAATAAAGGCGGTTTACACGATCAAACGGTTCGAAGAGGTGTCAGACAGTCACACCAATTGTACATCAAACCTCATTGTGACTCTCGTTGTAGCAAAGTTACCACCGCCTCCCTTATCCCTATCGACCAGGACGATTTGATTGCCATTGGCTTAGCCTAAGGTGGCACAAAGGAGGAAAAAAAGTCGATCAAAGTGGACGAAGAACTGGTTGCTAAAAAGAGATCAACTTTCAAACCAGCTAGCTTGTTGATTTGATATTAGAGCCAGATGACTGGCGTAATTATTTGCGGATGGATGAAGAAACATACATTGATCTACTGACGCGTGTCACCCCTTTCATTGCGTATGAAGATACATCTATGACAGAAGCCATAACTCCACGTGAAAGACTGAGTGTCACTTTGTTGTTTAGCAACAGGCAGGTCTCTTAATGATCTGAAATTTTCAGCTATCATTTCCACCGGCTCTTTATATTCAATCATACCAGAAACGTGTGATGCTCTCTACAAGGTTCTTCAAAAGGACTATCAAGCTCTTTTAATATGTCCTGAAGAGCTGATATCCCCTTGCTTCTGGCTATTTTATTAGAATATTCCTTTCATTTTACTTTCCATAAGGCTGGATGATCTCTGCAAGTATGTATGAATTGCAGTAACACCTCCTTCTCGTTCCTCTTCCCATTGTTGTCCTCCATATTTCCGTCCTAAGTTGATGTGGTGACTCCTTGGTTCGAAGCACAACTGAAGTTTGACTTTGATGTTCGACGCGCGTTCTCACATTCAAACGGTTTGTGGACAATGAAGCCCCGCCCACGAAAGTCAGACCCGAACAGACTTCCTTCGAACCGTTTGACAAACATGTTCGACAACCAAATATCCCGTTCACACGTTCGAACATCACTTCGAACACGTTTGTCGAACCACGTTCGACGAACCGTTTGACCGTGTAAACCCCCCTTAACTCTTGGAAAAGTCAGATCGAATAACATGCTATTTGATAACCTTTATGAGAATACGATATCAAGTTTACGCTAAGAATAAGGTGAAGATATATTAATGTGAAGGCTTTACCAATGAAAAATCTTAGACTAACGATAGGTAAATGGACAGACTCAACAAAAGACTATATAAACCCAAATGGTCTCCAAAGGGAAATCAGTTATTTTTTACTCTTATTTCTAAATAATCTGTAAAAGAATAATGGGTTGTTTATGTATATAAATATACACTGTATTTCAGCCAATAAAACTAATAATGCTATTTTCCTTCATGTCTTCTGCAATTTTCATCATACGACTGCTTTCTGTTTTATCTGACGCTAATATAAAATCATTTTATTATTGTGTTGCAGCAAGGTCTGTGATAATAGGAAGGAAATCGGTCTACGGAAAAAGATATCGGTCTACGAAAGCAGCTGGGGTCACTGCTACGGGAAACTATGTCAAGATCGCGCTATGTGTAACATGTCGAGCGTCCCCTTCAGCAGCAGCAGCAGATGATGTCAGGTGAGATTAACAGCAGATGCTGTAAAAGCCGCTGGCTGCTGTGCCAACTTTTAAGGGGATACCACGAGGGAAACAGAGCGTGCACAGAATGCTTTTCGCTCATTGTTTGAGTCTGAAGGGAAATAAGGAAAGCGCAGACCTAGATTTTTGCTTTTGTTGGTGTTTGGCGAAAGGTTGGAGGTGCATTTGCTTACAGATGCAGTTTATCAACTCGTCTATTTCCCTTTGTGCTTGGTAAAAGGTTGTAGCTGCGTTTATTTATTGAATATTTATTTATCTACTCCAATCTTTTGCATCGGCCTAGGATTCATTCATGTCTCCTCAAACCTTTTGCATAGGCCTAAGCTTTACTCATTTATTGAGTAATTTCTCATTTATCTACTCAGCCTTTTGCATAGGCGTAGGACAATCATTTCCTCGCCCAAATCTTCTGCATAGGCCTAGGATTTCTTCATTTATCTGCTCAAACCTTCAGCATCGGCCTAGGATCTACTCATCGACCTTTACCGCTGCTCTAAATTATCATTTTTTATCGCCTCTGCCAATAGACGTCGTGGTGTTGGCTCTTTTGTTTGTTTTTCCTGGCAGCGAGATTACAAAAAAAAAAAAAAAAATGGCGTGTGGAATTTCATGAAAATCTGAGTGAAGGTTAAATGCTTCGTGACTGGCAACAGGTGATTACGGTTTTTTTGGGAGAGGGAAAATACTTTGCTAGGAGAGGGGGGGTTGCTGGGGAAGGGAGTAAGAAAGGAGTTGGGAGAGGGGGCCGGTTATTGCTCATTCAGACGTCATGTTCCCCAGCTATGTTGTTGCCAATTTCGGTGCTATTATCATCATGATTGCAAAAAACATCCAGACGTTTAAGACATAGATGGTTACGGTAATAAAAAAAACATTGATTCTTACTTTAGTACCGAGTTGGAAAAACAACAATGAGAGTATTTTTCGCCAGAAAAACAACGAACAACGCCAAACAATTTCCTTGACATTGCTTCAAGTAAGTTCTCGTAACCAGTTCCTCTGGTGTATCAGTTTAACAGTAAATTTTTGCTACTTCGTCCTCAGCTGTAGGTCAGAATGGTCACTGCTCTGGCCTAGAATTTACTTCTTGATTAATTTGTTTAATGAACTACCAAATTCAGCAGGCAAAATCCTCACTTATAATCCTAGAATTTACTTTTTGTAACCATTCATTCAATGATTTACCAAATTCAGCAGGCAGAATCCTCACTTATAAACTTTCATACTGCCTTCCTGTGTATTGGCTAGACCAATCGCCTCATATTTCCATTTCGTTTTACCCTTCACTTAAATATTATTGTCTCAGAGCTATTTTCATCTCCCTAACCCCCAGCTAACATTTAACCTTGAGGAAATTCACGTAAAATACACGAGAAAATTCCGTGTTTACACGGCCCGTATGTTAGTTGACTTAAAGATGGCCTGGTTAGAATCCTGACGCCAGATTCAGGCGGTGGAATATACAAAGCTGGTGAAGCTTTGCATGTTTTCTTATATAAGTCTTGGGTTAAAATATGCTTGTAATTAGATACTGTTAGAAAGTGTTTTAGATCCGGGTTTTGTTTTGCATGTTTTTAGTTATATAAGTTTAGGGTCAAAATTGATTTGCAGACACACTGTGCTTTAAATAGAGCGTGTTAGATCTGGCAGTGGTTTCTGTTGTATTATGTAACATTTCAATGTTTACAACGTCTTGATATCAAATGATGATTCGCTCGTATTTTTTTTATATAAGTCTAGGGTTAAAGAAAATTGGTTTACAGACAGATACAGTTCGCCAGCAAGTGTTCTAAATCCGGTTAGGGTTTCTGTTGTATTACATAAAGGCATTTCAACCCTTACAACGTTATAGTATCGACTGATTATTTAGCATGTTTTTGTTATATAATTCTAAGGTTGAAGTTGGTTTGCAGACATACTGTGCGTTAGAAAGCGTTCTAAATCTGGCAATGGTTTCTGTTGCATTATGTAACTGCATTTCAACGTTTACGACTTTACAGCGTCGAAAACTAAACGGAGTACTGTTACCACTCTTGCTATGTTTAACTTACAGGAGGAGATCTCCTTGTAAACAAGTGTACACTGTGAGTTATGTATGGTTTATTTTTCACGAGTTGGCCTTGTGACCTGCAAAACACGAGAGGATTTTGTTCGAAGTTTTTATATAACTTTTAGGATGTTGTATATTACGTTTAAGTTTGTGGTCAAGTCTTTTCTACCATTCTAATTCCTGCCAAGCTTTTTTAATGGCGAATCTCTACTTTTTTCACTTTTAACTGTTTTTCGTGTAATTCAAATCTTGGTTTTAACGGGATAAAGCCGTGAAGAGCAGAATATCCTTAAGACTAAAAAAACGTCCTTCAATCAGGTATACACACGTTCTTTAAAATTTTTCCATTCCCTATTTAATCCTAAATACAAATTGTCTTCACTCCCGATTAACATTAGTCTCTCTCTCTCTCTCTCTCTCTCTCTCTCTCTCTCTCTCTCCTTTTCTATTGGAGGGGGTTTAAGATATTTTTAGTTTAGTTACTGGTAAGCAGAGTTGAAGAAAACGTATAAAGTAAATTTTACTAAATATGAGGATAACTAAAAGTTTCTCTCTCTCTCTCTCTCTCTCTCTCTCTCTCTCTCTCTCTCTCTCTCTCTCTCTCTCTCTCTCTCTCTCAAGTGAATAATTATAATGAGTGGTTTCCAAATGTAATATTCCCTGAAAAGGCTATGCAGTGCTTCACGTACTGATAATCCTGCTATCTCTCTCTCTCTCCTAAAGTACAATAAGTGGCATTCACATAGAATATCAGTTTGGATGGCTACGCAGAGGTTCGCGTAATGATAATTCTCTCTCTCTCTCTCTCTCTCTCTCTCTCTCTCTCTCTCTCTCTCTCTCTCTCTCTCTCCTGGGCTTAGATGAATCTCCCTAGCGTGCGCTCATTGGCACCTGACACGAAAAGTTTCAGATTCCTTTGCAAATGTGCGGAAGATGCTGACCACATTTCAAGAGAATTGCTGTCGTTACAGGAGTGAGGGAGGGGTTGGGGTTGGGGAGGGGTGGGGGGGGACATACGCCCAAAACCAGACTCAACTGGCGCCATCAGCTGATATTACTGCAGATTTCGTGTTCGGTCTAATCGTTGCATAACGATGAAAGCATCGAGAAGGTTAGTACTAAGTCCATGTACGTGGTATAATATATATATATATATATATATATATATATATATATATATAATATATATGTGTGTGTGGTGTGTGTGTGTGTGTGTGTGTGTGTGTGTATGTATATATATAGATATATCATATATATATTATATATATATATATATACAATACAATATATATATATATATATATATACATATATAGTATAAAAGTACAAACATAAATACATACATACGTACATACTCGAAACAAAACAAAATTCATACACAGAAAAACAGCATGACAAAAATGCCCAATGCTTAGAGAGTGTATAGAATTACCAACCCCACTCCTAAACTATCATCCAAAATTGAAAGCCAAGGGAAATAGGTTAACGCTCGAAGGCTCTAAACATTTCTAAACACCGCTTAGGAGAGAGGATTCTAAAACCTCTCTGGCATTAACCTATATATAGTGTCGTTAAATCGTGTGCCCTATAAACAATAGATTGTAAAAAATTTGATTTTGATTTTTTATTTATTTATTTATTTTTTTATTTATTTATTATTTTTTTTATTTATTTATTTTATTTTATTTATTTTTTTATTTATTTATTTATTTATTTTATTTATTTAGATTTATTTATTTATTTTATTTATTTTATTTAGTTATTTATTTATTTTATTTATTTATTTATTAGATGTACTTTATGAAGCAATAAAAGAAGTGCTGATATGTTGCGATTATTATACAAATTAGCATCAAAATACAGTTAAGTATAGAAATTATAAGTAGAGGCTAAGACACTTATAAGTATATATTCAGGGCAAAAACACTGAAAGACTTGTGGTAAAAAGGCTGTGAATATATATATATATATATATATATATATATATATATATATATATATATATATATATATATTTATATATATATATATATATATATATATATATAATTATATATATATATATATTATATATATATATATATATATATATATATATATATATATATATTTATCTACAGCAATGTTACTAAACTTAATAAATATCTGAGCTAGTAATATCACTATACTTATATTTTTATGTGCCATTTTCCTTATTTTTGTAAAGAACATCTCCACATACTCGTGTCTCGTGTCCAATTTCACTTCAGATCTCTGATGTCTTACAAACAAAATTCCTTTCCACTGTCCAACTTCCCCAAATTAAAATTAATCTCGTAACATGTCCGTCCTATATTTTTCCAAGAACGTTCTTTCAAAGTATAGAGCCCTGGCTAATTTCATTTGCAGCTGATTTTTTTTAGGGAAATAAATAGCTTGAAAGAAGGACATTTGGCAGAGTGAGCACTTATAGCAAGTGGCTAGCAGCCAATAAGGTTAGGAAGTTTCAACAATGCACCAAAAGCATTGAGCGTATGGTTGTGTAATCTAATTTTTTTTTTTTAAGACTGTCCTTAAAATTCCCCAGAGAAGTGTCTTTATACTTTGCAGCTACAATCATTGACGAAGATATTTAACTGTTTCTGTCCAAACTGGAATCACAGACAAAGAGATTGAAGTGTTGACTTTCAAACTAGAATAAATGACCAAGATATTGATGTGTTTATTTCCAGGCTAGAATTGTTGACCAAGATATTAAAGTGTTTATACTTTCAAATTAGTCACAGCCCGAGGTATGTTCATACTTTCAAACTAGAATCATTGACCAATATATTGAAGTGCTTATTTCCAAACTAGAATCACAGGTCGAAGTATTAAGTTTATACTTTCAAACTAGAATCATTGACCAATATACTTAAGTGTTTATACTTTCAAAATAGAATTACAGGCCGAGATATGTTCATACTTACAAACTAGAATCATTGACCAATATATCTAATGTTTATACTTTCAAAATATAGAATCACAGGCGGAGATATGTAAGTTTATACTTCCAAACTAGAATCATTAACCAAGATATTCAAGTGTTTATACTTTCAAACTAGAATCACAGGCCGAAATGTTAAGTTTATACTTTCAAATAGAATCATTGACCAATGTACTCAAGTGTTTATTTCCAAACTAGAATCACAGGCCGAAGTGTTAAGTTTATACTTTAAAATAGAATTATTGACTAAGATATTCAAGCGTATATACTTTCAAATAGAATTATTGACTAAGATATTCAAGCGTATATACTTTCAAAATAGAATCACAGGCCGAGATATTAAAGGACATTGTAGCTCGATATATGTATATAAATCACGGAAATGTGAAATGACTTATAGATTGGCTACGTGCTGTCAAAAGCACTACAAATACTACCGGAGTCGAGGTGGGTTGATGTTGTCTCTAAACCAACTAATTACCTGCGCGCGAAAGGTATATGAGGGTGAGAGGCGACATGAACTTTTGCCTCTCGCGGTGGTGTAGTAGGTAAAAGCTTCACTGACGTTCCTGAATTTGAAAGGATCCTTGGGTTCGCGCCCTGGTCCAGGCAAGTCTATTATTGAAAAAAAATTCCCCTTCGGTTAAGCATATATGAAAATATATTAATTCCGAGGTTAGAAGCGAATTAAGTATTAAATTCAGGACATTGTAGCTCGAGATGTATATATATATATATATATAGATAGATATATATATATTATATATATACATTATATATATATATATAAATATATATATATTATATATATATATATAGTATGGATGTAAATTATAAGATTCAAGGAGAATAGTTGCTATAGGGTAGTAATGCTCTGCTCACAATTACATACAACTGAATAATCATTATCTTTTGAAAAGTAACTTGGTCATGTCAACAGTCATCAATATCGAAGGTATATCCCTATAAATACCGAAAGGAATTTTCCTGATTTAATTATTGCTTAAGTCGTTTTATTATATAAAAAAAGTTACATTTCATCATATAGTATTTACAAATATGCGTTTATGAAAGTATCGAGTTCAACAACTTTGTCGAAATCCTTACGAAATTCCAGTCAGCATTTTTTCACTATTTGAAAAATGATATTTAAGATAGTTTCCTTGATCTTTGGAAAATCCTATTCCCACATCCTTTCAAAACAGCTCCACGCATCCTACCGACGCCCGTGTGGGCTAAATTGTTACGCCTATGAGGTGCAAACCCGCCCTTATCAAGGATAGCTATAGCCATAACCATTTCCCTAATGTACACAATCATGTGATCTGCACCAAATGTTTTGCTCTTTTACCGTACCTCCATGCCCACATCCTATCCTCTACCTTGCTGTTCAACTTCTCTGATTAATACTTACCGTATATTACTTAACGCACTTAATGCAAATGTGGGGTGTTCTTCCAGTTCCTTGGACTTTATATGTAGTTACTTTTTGTATCTATTTATTTTGCTGTCCAACTCCCCTTTCCAACTGTCCTGAGAGCTAAATGGCCGAAAGTCACCTCCCCCACCCCCTCATCCAACCACCCACCAAATGCTTGGCTTTCTAAAGCCTAAATTTCATGGTCCTTTCATTCATACAACTTGGATATTTGCAAATATTTGGGTTTGAATTTCATTGGAGTTTGAAATCAATAGGGGGAATTATTCTTTATTAAATATATAAGTAGCCTTTTTTATCAGTTGTGATCGCCTGCTGATTCCAATATAAATACAGTATTCCTGTTCAAGTATGTGATGTTTTAATTTTATGTTTTTATAAGATGGTCTGTTTATATGTTTGTGGTGTGTAATAAATATTTTTCTGAATTTAACATGAGTTAGTAAACAATTTTTAAGTAAGCAGTTTATTTTAGCAAAACAATTTTTCTGGAAATTTTTTTTTTGTAAATAATTTTTAGCAAATAATTTATTTAGCAAACAATGTATCTTTAAGTAAATATTTTTTTGGCAAATAAGTTTTTGTAGCAAAATTTTTTAGTAAATTTTTTGTAGTATATGAGTTTTTAGCAATTTTTTTAACAAACAACTTTCAGGAAACATTTTTTTGCAGTAAACTATTTGTACTTAGCGGACAATTTTTTTTTAGCAAACAATATTTTAGCAAACAATTTTTTTTTAGTGAATACGTTTGAATTTTACTTTCGGAGGTCAAAGCAGTCAGTCAGCATGAGGCTGTAACTACTGTTAGTTCAAAACCAATGAAAAATCTACTGTACCACAATTTAAACGAACGTAAATGATAGCTTTTATTATCATAAAGTGTATAGTTTGTCCTGAAATGCAAGTACATAACACTCCCTTAAGGCGTCAGGCCCTCTGCATGTCTGGAGTTCAGAAAATTATAGTTCAGAGACTATAGTTCAGAGAATTATGAGCATCACGCCACCCACATTTTCCTGCAGGCGTCCAATTGTTGTCAGTGAGTGACTATCTCTCTCTCTCTCTCTCTCTCTCTCTTTCTCTCTCTCTCTCTCTCTCTCTCTCTCTCTCTCTCTGTTGGGTGGAAGAGAGCTGACATACACACCAGGCTACTAATATAAACCCACAGACCTTTCACAGAAGCTAAATGACGAGAATACCTAAGAGAATGTAGTATGGCACAGCTATGAGCCCCAGACCTACACTTGAGCAGTGTGGTCGCAAGATCGCTTGCTATACGCCTACTGACAACATCGAAAAGCTCTCTGATTGACAACGCCGGCGAAATAACAGGGAAATGTTGGAAAAAGGTGTGGCAGTACCGTGTCATTCTAAGGAAATGCTTTCTTGAGTCTTGAACCCTCTGGCTTACTGATTACGATGACGTCTTGAAGAAAGAAGAAGAATCAGTGAGATTCCGTGGGTAGGTCTCGCCAGCCTCACGTGGTTCCGTAGTCTCACGTCCTTTATGTAAATCCTTCGTTCTAACTCGATCCACGATCGACAATGGCCTTGCTTTCAAGCGCTTTGGGCATAACCACGTGCACACTTTCTCTCCAACACTCGCACAGCCCACACTAACATTACCTCCGCCAACACCAACACCGAGAGTTTTAGTTCGACATCCTCCTCCACCACCACCACTGTGCCTACCGATGTTGGTGCCTACCTACCGTTCGAGATCTTGGCACTGGGCATGCTTAGAGGGCGTGTCTCCCCTGTGTGCCTTGGCAGAGAGAGAGAGAGAGAGAGAGAGAGAGAGAGAGAGAGAGAGCTACTGGCATGTCTTCCCGGTAACTAGTTCAAAACATTTATACCCCCGTTCACCCGGTTGGAGATCTGGTTCCTCCTCCCTCAGTCGGTCATTCAAGCTGTCAGTGGTGCGGACGCTAATGGCTTCTGTTTAGACTCGTATATTTCTATCGAAAGCTTTTCCGTCAGCTGTCAGTTCAGAGAGAGTTATCAGGAGCCGTCAGTCTAAGTAACAGCAGCAGCATCATCGCCTGATATTTTATATCATTTAAGGAGATTCCTATAAAAAAAGGACAAAAACAGCCCTATAGAAAGGTATATTTATCAATATCAAGTAAAAAAATCAGAAATAATATTCATCCCAGAGAAAGTTACTTATTTTAAAAGTATCAGCAGCATCGCCTGATACCTTATACCATTTAAGGAGATTTTTTATATATATAAAAAACTAGACCTATAAAAAGGTATATATATATTACAACCAAGTTAGAACTCTTATTATCAAGTCACTTACATTTACTTGAAAATAAGCTGTTCGAGAAGGAAAACTTGTACGGGAAATAACAGGAAGGAATGCTTCAGGAAACCGTGGGAGTAGTACGTAGATACGTATAGAGGAAGACATGACGAAGAGGAAAGACGACCAATTTTTATTATTATTATTATTATTATTATTATTATTATTATTATTATTATTATTATTATTGTTGTTGTTGTTTAAAAGTAGCTAACGAGGCAGAAAGGCAAGAGACAACAGATAGGCCTATGTTATTATCATCATTATTTGTTCTAAGGGGTTCATAATAATAAAAATGTTAAAAATTCGTGTATAACTTATAAACATATTATGAAAGCTTACTAAGGTCACCCTCAGTCCAAAGAAAAATTATTATTATTATTATTATTATTATTATTATTATTATTATTATTATGTAAAAACACCTAGATAGATAGATGCAAGGGACAACAGATGGTCTATATTATTATTATTATTATTATTATTATTATTATTATTATTATTATTATTATTATTATTATTATTATTATTATTTAAAAGCAGTTAACTAAACAGAAAACAATGGTACAACAGATAGATAGACCTATATTATCATTATTATTATTATCATTTATATTATTATTATTATAATTATTAATTATTATTATTATTAGTATTATTATTATTATTATTATTATTATTATTATTATTATTATTATTATTATTATTATTATACTAAGGACGCCAATTTTAACCTCGATTAAAACTGTGTTTTCAAAATTTCTCCACCAGGCAAATGTGCGAAGTTCAAAGCAACCTTGACAAGGAAGATCCCTGTAGGATTATCACAAATTATAAAAAAGTGGGATGATGAAGGATCCTAATCACGCCCTTGCATTGTCTGGGAGTCCGTCACTCCTGTGACGTCTTTTTCAAATCGAGCAGGAACTGGGAGGTAAGTCTATTAGTAACAAGGCCTTCCTATTGTTAGACTGGACGAACTTTGTCTATTTTCGAGGTTAGGAATTTATATTTATGTATAAACAGTTTTATCCAGCGCCAGGTGGTGATGTAATAAGCAAGGTAGCAACATACAGAGAGAGAGAGAGAGAGAGAGAGAGAGAGAGAGAGAGAGAGATGTTAGTCGTCATGGCATGCTATTGTTGGGTAGGTCTAGGGGGTGAACGGCGCCTTAGTGGCGGCCTTACCATTCAAACGGAAGCGTCTGGCTTTCTCTCTCTCTCTCTCTCTGATGTATGTATGTATGAAACATACAGTGCATAAGCATGCGTGCTGAACAAATACGAATGCTAGATACGTCCCGTTGTTATACGACTAATCTCTCGTATTTACCGAGAGAAAGATTACAGTCGTTAATTTCATCCACTTACCAGAGAGAGAGAGAGATGCCTCCTTACGCAAGAAGGCGCTATATTAAGCTATGTTGGATGCGTGGGGCTTAACAGTGCCAGACTTGGGCTAGGTTATGTACCTTGGTCTCTCTTCTGCTGTTTTATCCCCTTTGGTACAAGCAAAGCAAGGTCGATAACAAGATGGCTTACACGGAATTTTTAAGCAAAGCAAGGTCGATAACGAGATGGCTTACACGGAATTTTTAAACCCTAGTACTACTCGGAATTTTGTGTCGTATCTAGCTAACATTCCTTTTTTATGTGACGTTTAGCGGCCGTAAGGGTTGTGTTAATGGGTGCTATTTGTTCTATGGTAATGTACAGCTTCAATTCCATCATTATTCCTATAAAGCGAAGCTTTTCACACAGCTTTTTCGAACGAAATAATGCACGAAATTTTAGACGCTTGCGTGTTGCTTTTATTTTTTATTTATTTATTTATTTTTCGCTCAAGTCCGTTTTTATGACTTTTAGCGGTAGTTAAGGTTGCGTGTGGCCGCTATTTGTTCTATGGTAATGTACGAGTTGAATTTCATACTTATATAACAAAAACAAGCAAAAAGCTTCCTTGGCGAAGTATTACGTAAACATCATCTCTCAACAACACGCAATCTCAAGTACGTATCCCGAGCGATTAACAATAAACATATTTTTTCTCCAGTTAATTTAAACAATTTCTCCAGCGGTTTCGTTTTACTTAAGATCTTCCTGGTATGTTTAACGACGAAGGAGGATTTACCCACCGGGCATCTTGCTGTGGACGTCCGGGGAAGGGCATAAATTTTAGCGATATATAGTGAAATGGAAGATAGGTCTAGCTCTACCCAGTTTCATATCACTTAGACAAACTGACGTTAAGTTGTCCTGGTGTAATTTATACGTAGTAAAGCAAATTTGCTTGTCCTTTCTTCGAATAAACTTCATTAATGTCCTATTTTACACTTAAATAAGAGAAAAAAAATAATGAAAAGCACATGTAAACCATAATATTTTTATATATGACCAAACTTCTCGCAGAGATACTATTTTGTTGTCGAGATAAATTAACATTCGTAACGCCTAAATAAGGCTCCATAATTATATCGTTTGTAGAAAGAAGAGGAGGGAGGAGGAAGATGTGTCTTTCTGCAACAACTTGCGTTTTGAAGGTTAAGTTAAATAAATAAATAAAAGGGTTTAAAAACAGGAAGAAATACACATAGAAAACGGAAGAACAGAGCCACCAATGTTTACACTCCGTTTTCTATGATGAGGCGCCTGGCTGGTTATAATGAGATCACGTTACTTTTTCTTTAATATTTCTGCTGGAATTTGTAAATACTCACTTATAAAAAAGTCTAAAGAAAATAAGATAAAAAAGAATAGAGGTCAGAAGTAGAGAGGTTAGTAACCTGGGATTTGTCCGTACGGTATAGTTTGTTCTGAAAAGCGATAAGATTTTATATACTACACTCAGAATATTAACGCGGTTTAATTACTTCCGTGTTCCACTGACCATGGAAAGTCGAGGTCGACATTAAGGTGACCATATTGCGTGGTTGGTGTAGCTTGAGATAAAGAAATAAAATTTCTTTCGTATTCATTATTTTACTGAGATTACTGAAATATTACTTGGGGTAAGATTGGGTCTAGTTATAATGGATTTTGATATTTTGTGTTCTCATTTAAAGTATGTATTGGTTATATATATATATATATATATATATATATATATATATATATATATATATATATATATATATATATAATATAAAATTAAGCTCGACCTGTGAAATATATATATATATATATATATATATATATATATATATATATATATATATATATGAGATATAATAATAATGAATAATAATAATAATAATAATAATAATAATAATAATAATAATAATAATAAATCTTCTGAAACATAAGGACGAGAGCAACAGTCTCCTGATATAAAATAAATAAACTTATCATTGACCACGGAAGAATTTTGTGCCTATATTGTTCACGAGTTCTTATCCTGATATCATTGGTGTAATAAATTTATGTATTTTTTTTAACATGAATGTTCTTAACGATTAAATTCATTTACATTTGAGGTCACGTAGCTTCTTCCTTGTTGTTTGGTTGACATAAATGTGGTCAGTGAAGGATGGATGTTTGGTCTAGAAATCGGTAAAAGCTATACCAAAAAATGGTACAAAGTTTTGCAAGCAAACGTCAAGGTAGGTTTCATTCTGGAAACTAAACTTATGGTTAATTTATCTTAAAGAGGAATGGAAGTTAGATATATATAGTATATATATATATATATATATATATATATATATAGTATAATAATATATATATATATATATATATATATATATATATATATATAGATATATATATATATGTGTGTGTGTGTGTGTGTGATAATTTATATTATATATATATATATATAGGATATGATATATATATATATATATATATATATATAAAAGATTTAAATGTTTGTATATATAAAATAAATATATACCATATAATATATAAACCTATATATTTATTTATGATTTATATATAACATATATAATATTATATATATATATATATATATATAGTATATATATATATAATATATATATATATATAGTGTGTGTGTGTGTGTGTACGTATACGTTAATTAATCTCACGAAGCACCCCATAAACTACAATTATTTGCGTAATCACGACCACTCGACGATTAGGGCCTCATGATAAGTCTCTCTCATCTCTCTCTCTCTCGATTAGATATCAAACTCTATCGGAGCATATGAGAGCATAAGTGTGCACTGTGCAGGCATCACATCAGATGATTCAGATTAGTGCTCTTCTAACCGTGGGAGTGGGAAGACGCGCTTCCTCGTCGTTGGTGTCGTGGGTTCGGCCTAGTGAGAGAGAAGTCTTGTCCGGCACCTGGGAATAACTCGGATTTTTGTAATCACTGAACGTAATACATGTATTTTTTTTTTTATATTTTTTTTAGTGGTCGAGTGAGGATGACTTACAAGCGCCGTTGACTCTTGGATTATTTATTTCTGTATATAGAAGTTTTCCTATTAGCTGGATGCGTAAGTTTGAAGTTAGTACTTTGTTAATGCTGTTTTATTATTACGTAAACGATCTCACCGCTTTGGAGTTAGAACATGGACTCGAATATATACCATATATTATATATATATATATATACTATATATATATATATATATATATATATATATGTATATATATATAATTATAATGTTTTTAATATATATATATATATAGATATATATATATATTATATATTATAATGTTTATATACATATATGTATGTACTATATATATATTATATACATATATATATATATATTATATCATATATATATTATATACATATATAATGCAAATATGAAAAAGCATACGCAAGGTCCAAGGTCCAAAAAACACATGAAAAAATGCCATAATTTATTACATATGACGTTTTGCACAAGTATGCTATGTGATCTTTCAGTCAGCAAATATAACGTGAACTTCGTGACAATTAAAAAAATAATATATAAAACAAATTAAGTTTAAGGAGGCAAAGAAAGTTATTTGAAAAGATTTAAATTAATATACCTTGAAATGTATACATTAAAGATAAATCAGTGCTCAACAACTATATATATCTACATACATACAAAATATATACATACATACTATGTATATATACATTTATAAAATACCTCCACCACTACCTTGTTAACCACTTAACCATGCTCCTTACAACGATTAGTATCCATTAGCATCATGTTAGCTACCGTATATAATATATATATTTATATATATATAATATATATATTTATATATATATATATATATATATATACCTATATATATATATATATACACACATATATATATATATATATATATATATATATATATAATATATATATATACATATATATACATATACATATACACACACACACACACACACACACACACACATATATATATATGTATATATATATATATATATATATATATATAATATGATATGTGTGTGTGTGTGTGTATGTGTGTAACTCAAGAGAGCCACAGTTATTTTTATTTTAAGAAAACCAATTTAATATTTTAAAATGTAATCAGAATACAATAATATCCTTTGACTCAAAGGAAAATGTTGAATCAGATGACCACACAATATTGCCATTGTCCGATGGTACTTAGTCTCATGACAACAGACGCGGCTTTCACGAAAGGGAATAGAAAGGAAACAGAGGAGAAGGAGGAGAAGAGAGAGGAGGAGGAGAAGAAGACTGAGGTGAGGAGGAAAAAACGAAAAAAAAAAAAAAAAAAGTAGGAACTCACCTCTTCAATATTCGCTTCCGAGATACGATTTGTTATTGGTCACGGGACTTTTTTTTAAGGGTAGGGTGGGGTAGTTTGGATAGGGGTAAGGGGGGGGGGGCAGGGAGGCCGGGGCGGAGCGGGGTTGGGTGGGGGTAAGGTTGGTGGGGGGGGGGGGGGGGGGGGGAAGTAAAGGTAACTGCGAATAAAGGAAAGGTTCATGACGAGAAATGAAATCGAGGGATTATTATTTGAATTTTTTTTTAACATTCTTTTGTTTCTCTCTGGCAGCAGCTGTACGTAGAGTTCTGGAGGACAACGCGGTTATCTTTAGAATTAACTGGGAGACATTGTATTATACGGTGGTGTTCAGAGAGAGAGAGAGAGAGAGAGAGAATAGCCTCAGTCTGAAAGGATGTAGCCGATAAGTGATGACAGATTATGCCATGCTTGTGGTGACAGGAAACATGACAGTTTTAGAATCGGTATCTGTGACTTAAGACAGATCCAGTCACTTAATCCGCCAATTTAAACAAAAAAGAAAAAAGGGAAAAAGTATGAAGACAGAGGCATTGAACATTGAACATGCGTCAGGTAGATGGTCTTAATATATGCGACTTTGTAAACATCGGAAGAGTAATGCAAGGTTAGCTCAGAGGTGGATGCTGAATCATAAGCAGTGAGAGAAAATCGTAAACATGAAGTAATTATAGGCGTGAGCGCGCAGATAGAGAGAGAGAGAGAAAGAGAGAGAGGAAGAGAGTGGGGTGGAATCGTTAAACGTGAAGTAGCGTGTCATTAATAATATATATATATATATATAATATAATATATTTATATTATATATAGTATATATAATATATATAAAAGAGAGAGAAGAGAGGTAGAGAGAGAGAGAGCGAGAGAGAGAGAAGAGAGAGAGAGGGAGGGGGGGAGGGTGGGGTGAAGCGTAAACAGTGAAGGTAGACGTGATCATAATATATTATATATATATAATATTATATATATATATTATATGTATATATATATATAATATATATATATATATATATATATAATTATAGTAGATAGATAGATAGATAGCATAGAATAAGATAGATAGATAGATAGATAGATAGAATAGAGAGCGAGAGAGAGAGAGATGTGGGAGGGGGGGAGAATCATAAACAGTGAGGTAGTGAGAGTGAGCACAGAGAGAGACAGAGACAGACTTAAAAGAAGAGAGGAGAACACTTGAGACTTACGGGAGGCCGTGACGTCACGGAACCACCGGAGGAATTAATATAAAGTTCTTATTCATCGGTTGATTTAGGGATCAAAGGTCATTACTTAAACGTTATTTCATTTACCTCTGTGTGTGTGGTGTGTGTGTGTGTGTGTGTGTTGTGTGTGTGTGGCTAAGACGACGCATCACCGGAATATAAATGATCGAAGTTACATCACCTCGCAATATTGACAGATGCAATGTCCGCTCTTACTGTGCTGTTAATCTGTTCGATGGAGTCTGTCTGCAACGTTTGAACGTGCCTAGTGGAATGTCGAGTAGCTGACTGGTTGCAGCAAATTATCTTTTATATAAGTGTTGCTTTGAAAAAGATGGACGATTCGTACGTGGTTATGCGATCTTTCGGGAGATATAGATGTTATATAGGTACACGTATATCTCGTGTCATAATCAGTTAGCAACTGATTAAATACATAAAGTTGATTCAGGTCAAATGAGTTAGTGGCAGATCTTTCTTTCCCGTCCGTGGAGTCAGTGGACCGCACGCAGTGCGCTGTTGGCATTCATTACTTGATCAAGTTCTTAGCAGCGTCCCTTACTTAGGCTCCTAACTGCTTTTACTGTACTCCAGTTCATATTCTCTCTCTTCCATCTTACTGTCCTTATCCCTCTCCTAACAGTTGTTGGGGATAGAAACGCTATTTTAAGAAGATTAACCACAGAAGTATAACAAAAACATGGCATAGGAACCACAAGGACACAAGAATCTTGCAGTCATATGAAAGTCTATAGATACACTTCTGCCGAATATGATTTGGAGATGACAATTGTGTATAATTCCGATTAGGAAACGGGCATTCTGGTGCCCACAAACTCTGCCTCAAAATAAGCTCAGAGATTTAAAAAAAAAATGCAATCAGATGAAAGACTTATGGACATATTTCTGCCAAAAACGATGTCGACAATATGACTGTCTTGAATTCTGCTCTGTAAACAGGCATTCTGGTACCGAGAATAATTAGCCCACATCGGTAACAAGCAGAGAAAGTCACCAGATTTCTGTGAACTGGCAGGAATTCTCAAACATGACCAACTGCTGTTGACACACGTCCAAACCTTTGGAATCCAACAACGTCAAAAGCAAGGCGTTTGATGTATATATGAGCTCAGTAGACGTAATCTCCAACGCATTATTTTCAGACGTAAGCTAATGAAGGCTCTTTTGCTCTGGACGTGAGAGAGCATTCTGCAAACAGAATGACACTATTCTTCTGTGGCATTTACTTGTGCCATACAATTACAAAAAGGTATATTAATCGAATTATGGATTTTTATTTATTTTTATTTTTTATTTATTTATTTTGCCATGCTGCTGGAGAAGGTGTTATTTTGTTATTTTATATGTTTATGGAATATAAATAATATATTATACATATAATATATATTATAGTAGATTATAAATATATATATATTGTAAATATGATATATATTTTGCCATGGCTGCTGGAGAAGTTTATTTTGTATATAATTAAGATATATATATATATTATACAATAATTTAAGTATATATATTATATCTTATATATATATATTTAATGAATAAATATATGATATATACGTATATATTCGTTTTATATATATATATATATATTCTATATATATATATCTCTATATAATAATTATATATATATATTTATATATATATATATATATATATATATAATATATACACACATACACATATATGTATGCAGATAACTGAATCGCGAAGAAATAGAACGCGGTGGATATAGAAATGAAGACAGATTCCACGAAGGAAAGAGAAACAACTTGTTGAGTTCTGCCAGGCCTTTCGACGTTTTGTCCTTCATTTAGCGAAGTAAAGGCCAAGAAGTCCTTCGTGGAATGTGTCTTTGTTTATATTCATTTATACATATATATACATATACATATACATATACATATACATATACATATCAGACAGGTGAAGAATTGGTTTTATTACGTTACAAAAACCTCTGTACCCCAAGCCTGTACCAGTGCCACAAACACAGACAATAAGTACCCTCGATAAAACATGGCACATATGGACTAATTCAAGTACATCGATAAAAAGCGCTTATCAGTCGTAATTCCCTCTGGGTGTACGTTCATCCAGAAGATATGGGCATGTGATATTAAAAGCTGTATTCGTGGCCTAACATTTGTGTGTATAGAGAAGTCACGGATGTATAAACTATTGGAATTTCTCTCTCTCTCTCTCTATCTGTATATATGTATATTTATTTGTGTATACATATGTATATATTTATTTTTATACATGTTTATGTATTAATATATATATATTTACATAAATATAGTAGTTGCACATTATATATAGTATATATTATCAATAGATACTTATTTTAAAAAATATATATTATATATATATATATATGCGAATTTCTGCCTATTAATTTTCACGTGATATTCGCTTATATCATGAAGTCACGTGCATTTACTGTGATTTTTTAAGCATGCATATGTATACATATTCTTATAAATAATTATATATAGTATATATATATATATATATATATATATATATATATATATAAATACATATATACATATGCATACTTTACTGTTACAAATGAGTTCAAGACTTTAAAACCTCTTTTAATACATTCCAGGTCTCCTTCAATCCAATAATGGGCATCACGCGAAAATTCTTCCTGATAAACCTAGGCATAATATTCTTCAACGTGATCTTCAGTATGCTCGTCCACTTGGGACTGCTGACCTACAGATCGCCCGTCAGGGAACGCTATGTCCAGCTCTCGGACAGAATCCTAATCAACGACCCACAGGTGAGCCCAGGTGCCTGAATATTTGAGAGCTCTTATTCTCCATTAAAAAAAAAAGAGAGAGAGATGTTCCTGTGTCTCCTAAAGGTAAAATGATAATTTTGAAGTTTGTAAGTCATGTGACAACATAATATCAGGTACCTGAATATTTCAGAAAAGAGCTTTATTTTCAATAAAAAGGATGTCAGTGTGTCTACTCTGTAAAGGCAAAATAATCATTTGAAGTTTGTAAGTCTTGTGACGCAGGTACCTGATCATTTCAGAAAAGAGCTCTTGTTTTCCACAAAAATGATGTCAGTGTCTAGTCTGTAAAGGCAAAATTATAATTCCCAAGTTTGTAAGTCATGTGACAACATGGTATGTTTAAACAGTCTGAATGTCTAAGAAAAGAGCTCTATTTTCCCATAAAACGGGGGTTCTTCTGTCCACTCTGTAAAGGCAAAATCATAATTTCGAAGTATGTAAGTCATGTAACATCACAATATGTTTAAACAGTCTTGAACCAGCACAGAGTAGATTTTGTAGAGCCAGTTGGTGGCTGTGATATTGAGGAGTTGCAGGAGATCTAGCTGTTCATTGTGAAGTTGAAGTATGTGTGAAACTTGACAGCATTTTCAGAAAGGAGAGCTATTTTCCATTAACAGTATATTAATCAGTCATGTAACAACACAGAATAGGTATAAATAACTTGGCTGTGATATCGAGGTGTTGATTAAGTGGAAATTGACAGAAGTTCTAGTTAGATGAGAAAGATGATGAACATAATTATTGTGTAACTGGTCTTAAGATTTGAGACTTTGTCTTGATGAGAATATTTACAGAAGAAGGAAATGGATGTAAACAAGAAGACTAAGGTTGAAAGGTAGGTATCATATTTGAAAATATGGTAAATTAACTTATTTCTTTTTATTGTGAAGATAGGATCAATCATCCTAACCCACATCTTTGAACAGCTTATTAAAAGACGAAAATCCATATAGGTGTCGTTTCTAAAATAAGATATTAATAATAAATTCATTGATTTCTTTTCTAATATCTATTCGAAGATGAGGTCGATCTAGCACACATCCTTGAGCATATTAACAATTTATAAAAATTACCAGCATCTGACATCTACCGTCATGTCAAAAAAGCCAAAATCTGCCATCTAACCATATCATCTTCCTTTCAGTTACCAGACGAGGTGAGAGAGAATGACCCGTTCTTCTCCATGAATGAAACCACCTGGGGAGGATCAGTTTGCCAGAACCAAACTGACCTCCGGAGCCTCACACTGAACCCCAACAGAGGTCTCCTCGACAAGACGAGGTCCTTCAAAATCCACAGCTACACTGTCACTGGAGACAACTGGAGCGAAACAAGCGCCTCTTGGCACGTGTGTCTGTCGACTCAAACGTCGGTTGACCTGATGTTCTGGATAAAGAAGCAGGCAGAGATGTGGGAGGGGCCTCTGTCCGTAGCGTTGTTTACGCCAGACGTAGATTACACGATAGCCGTTAAGATGATCAAGTATTTGCAGACTTGCTTCCCAGAGGTGCAGGGAAGGGTGACGTTTCACATGGTGTATCCGAGAGATTTGCCGCCCAAGTACATCCAGATTGATGATGACCATCTAGAATACGACTGCGGTCAGCCTGAATCTGTTAACAAAGAGATTCTGAAGAAAGTAAGGACGCCCGAACTTCAAGAACACATGAAAAAGTCACCGTATCCCCAGAACCTTTTGAGGAACATAGCGCGCGAAGGGTGTCACTCAGAGTACTCCTTCACTCCAGATGTCGACATGATCTCCGTCCCGGGAATATCGAAGCAGCTGGACAGTTTCGTTGCAAGAAACTCGACGAGGAACTGCAGCAAGTGCGCCTTCATCATCCCGACTTACGAGATCCACTCGAGGATGACGAAAAACCCCCAAAACAAGAGAGAACTGAAGTCACTGCTGAGGAAGAGGAAAGCACAGCGGTTCCACCTGAGGGTCTTCTCCCCAAACCAGGCCAATTCGAAGCTGCAGTTTTGGGAGACCAAACCGATGGCAGAAACGCTCGAGGTCCTCTACAATATCACGACCTGGCAGAACTACTGGGAGCCCATCTACGTCGCAAAAGCAACAGTTCCTTTCTATGACGAAAGGTTCGTGGGGTATGGCTTCACGAGGAATAGCCAGGTAACAGTAACAGGCTAGATGTTTGCGTGTTTCTCACTTTCATTTGTAGGAACTCTGTACAGGTGGTGGGTACTCTTTTTATATCCTTCCAGGTGTCCTCTGTCTTGGGTACCAGTCAAAGTTCACACAAGACTTTGCGCTGGTGCAGATGAGCGTATTGTCTATTTCTAATCCTTCTTTCTCACATTTGTAGGAATTTAGGCAGGTAACAAGGACCACTGACAGTTCACACAAGATTTTGTTCAGCTTGAGATGAATGTAGTGTACATTTAATTTTCACTTTTATATGTTTTGTCACCATAAAATCTTGTCAACATAAAAACTTGTCAACATAAAAAGTGGTCAATGTAAAAACTCAACTAAAAACTTGCAAACTTAAACAATTGTCAGCATAAAGACTCTTCAACATAAAAACTCGGCAACATAAAAACTCGGCAACATAAAAACTTGTCAACATAAAAACTCAACATAAAACCTCAACATAAAACCTTGTCAACTTAAAGAATTTATGTAGCTGGAAGCATTGCCGAGAGTTATTCATTTTTACTTGAAGCTGTAATGCTCATTTTGGTGGCACTTGAAGAAATACTTTTTTAAACTCATGACAGGTGTTCGAGATGCACGTGTCTGACTATACATGGCACATGCTGAACAACGCATTCCTGTGCCACAGGGGATTCCAGGTGAACAAGAAGAAAGACGT